>NC_092244.1:15748881-15771381 GCF_036320965.1 Panulirus ornatus | reverse complement strand
AATTGTATTTGGGGAAACACAATAGTAGAGCAGAAGCAAAAGGGAGAATATTTGGTGTCGAATTAGTAACAAGTCTGCAGTGTGTGTGTGTGTGTGTGTGTGTGACAAATCGTAGCACTAGACTGGGCTCTATATAGGGTTTGATGTGTTTCGTTGGCCCTGTATAGAGCTTAAGGTGATTTGTGAGCTCTGTATAGAGTTTGTTTCATAGGGTTCTGTACACAGCTTATAAGGCGTTCCCTGTAGTACAGCTAAAGTTGTTTCTAGGGGCTCTGTACAGAGCTTAAGGTGTTTCCTGGGGCTCTGTACATTGCTGTGGGTGTTCTATAGGGCTCTATACAGAGCTTGAAGAGTTCCCTAGGGCTTTGTACAGCTCTGTAAGTGTTTCTTGGGACATTGTAAGAGAGTTCTGGGTCTCATGAGGACTCTGGATAGAGCTGTGTGTGTTTCCTGGGACTCTCTACATAGCTTTGGGCGCTTCTGTTTCGCAATGATTAATGTTGGAACTTTTATAGATATGATCAAGTAGATACAGAGCACATCTCGTGAGAAAGTGGTCGAAAATTGTGACGGGGAAAATTAGAATGGATAACAAGGTATGTTCTGTTTCCCATTTTAGAAAGTTAATACAAGGAGGGGAGGATTTCTGGCCCCCCGCTCCCGTCCCCTCTAGTCGCTTTCTACGACACGCGAGGAATACGTGGGAAGTATTCTTTCACCCCTATCCCCAGGGATAATATACATATATATATACATATACACATACACACACATACACATACATACGCACATATACACACACACACACACATACATATATATACATATGAAAAATGTAAGAAACAATTTAGAAAACTGAAACTTCTAGCTTGAAATGAATGAAAAAAATGAATGTCACATAATGGTTCAACCTCTGGCTATGGAAAAAGGAAATGTATAATTTATTCACACAAACCTCGCAAACGCGGGAGACAGCGACAAAGTATAATAAAATAAAATAAAATAAATAACAAGGTATGTTGTGTGGGACGAAGGATTTACGAGTTTTGGGAAGAGGAATGGAAGACTGATGGAGAAAGTAGGTGCAATGCAGGGATTTGGAGTTTCATTGTTGGGGAACGGGGATTTTAAGTGAGTGTTGGAGAAAGAAGCCTAAAGTGGTGGGGAAGGAAGTTCAGGTGCTGAGGCCAGACGTTTTTATGTTGGGGTAGAACTGTAAGTGTTGGGGAAGAAATAGTGTGTTGGAGAAGTGTCAAGATGTGAAAGGAACTTGAATGTTTAGGAAAAAGATTGTGTTGGTGAAGAAAGTTTTTAAGTGTTGAAGAAGGAAGTTTGCGGTAGGGGGATTGTGTTTTAGAGAGACATTTGGTTGTTGAAAAGAAGTTTGAGTGGTTTCTAAACAAGAATTCTGAGTGTTGAGTTAAAATAAATGGTTTGAATGTTGTGTAAGGAAAAAAAAACTGAATAAAAAGACTTGAGTGTCGAGTAAAAGACAAGGTGTGAGTGTTGAGTCAAAAATATAAAGTCTGGGTGTTTGAGTTTAAGAAAATAGGTCGGAGCGTTGGGTCAAAAAATAAACCAGTTGTCAAAAAATATTGAGAAAAAAGTGATTTCAGTCAATAGAAAAACAATCGGTGATCAGTTCAAGGAAAAAAAAGATCGTTGATCAGTTCAAGGAAAAAAGGATCGGTGACCAGTTCAAGGAAAAAAGTGATTTCAGTCCAAAAAAAAAAAAGAAAAAAACCGGTGATCAGTTCAAGAAGAAAGTGATTTCAGTCAAAAGCAGAAAAATCGGTGATCAGTATAAGAAAAAAAAGGCCCCGAGTGTTGTCGAAAAATTCAATTCTGTGTGGTGTCCCCTCCAAAAGAAAGAAAGAAAGCAAGAAAACGTCTGAGTGTTGAGGGTAAGAAGTAACAAGTGATGATCGAGGGAAATGAAAACCTAGTGGATATTGGCGAGGATTGTGCTAGTGTCGGCTCGTAAGGCTTAACTCTCCCTGATGCAAGTGATTTGCTCACAGAGAGGCTGAGGGAGAGAGTTGGAAATGATTTCCCGGTAATGTAGTGACTTGGAGGAGGGTCAGAGAGAGAGAGAGAGAGAGAGAGAGAGAATGAATCCCGGATGGGTTACAAGTGAGGCTGTCCAGTGCATGGAAGGGGGATTTTATATCCTTTTTTTTTCTGTGGTGGGCAACTGTTTGTGCTCATTTTCTGTGTTGGACAACTGTTTGTGCTCATTTTGTGTGGTGGGCAACTGTTTGTGCTCAGATGAGCTCGGTGAAACAATACAAAGTCTTTTTCTTAACACGTTTGCTGTGTCGTGTGGTCATTACGTTATAGAGAAAAAAAATAAATGAAATGTGGATGAGATCGTGTCCTGAACACACAGCGTAAGGGGAATTTTGGGGCGTAGAAATGATCCTCCGTGAACGTGACGGTACGACCCTTGAGCACGACGGTACGACTCTTGAGCACAACGGTACGACTCTTGAGCACGACGTTATGACCCTTGAACACGACGGTACCACCCTTGAACTGGACGTTACGACCCTTGAGCACGACGTTATGACCCTTGAACACGACGGTACCACCCTTGAACTCGACGTTACGACCCTTGAGCACGACGTTATGACCCTTGAACACGACGGTACCACCCTTGAACTCGACGTTACGACCCTTGAGCACGACGTTATGACCCTTGAACACGACGGTACCACCCTTGAACTCGACCTTACGACCCTTGAGCACGACGTTATGACCCTTGAACACGACGGTACCACCCTTGAACTCGACCTTACGACCCTTGAGCACGACGTTATGACCCTTGAACACGACGTTAAAACCTTGAACACGACGGTACGACCCATGAGCGCTCACTTCTCAAGGGTTGTACTGCCGTGTTCAAGGGTCCTCCCGTAGTGCTCAAGGGTCGTACCGTCGTGCTTAAGGGTTAAAATTTATCTAATTTAAGGCCAGAGACTTACGTTTTGAGGTCATTGTATAGTCAATTGGACATCACCCATTTGGATCGTTAAGTTTCCTTGTTTTCAAGGTACGACCCCTCATAACAACGGTACGACCCTTTGAGGCCACGATAGGTACGACCTTTGAGCTCGCTGGCACGGCGCCTTTCGACGAAACCCACAACACGACTCGTACCGTCGTACTCGAGGGCTGTCGCACACTTCATTCTCCTTCGTGATCGTCCATTCCTTCGTCAGGATTTTTGAGCCAGAGAAGCAAAGTCTCTCTGCTCTGTCCACGTAAAGAGTAGCGTGAGATCTTTTTCGATAACAGGACAAAAGAGGACAAAAAAAAAGAGAGAGATAAAAGATATAAGATTATATGATGTGGAAGATAGCCACTTCGGAGGGGAAGGGAGGAGGAGGTGGAAAAAAAAATCAATTTACAATTTTCAGTCCTGAAATTGATAGACTTTAGAAACTATTTTAGATTTTTGCAAAGGCTCATAAACCTTTTTTTTTGTTCTCTTTACAGTCATGAGAGAGAGAGAGAGAGAGAGAGAGAGAGAGAGAGAGAGAGAGAGAGAGAGAGAGAGAGAGAGAGAGACTGGCTGGCTGGCTAACTTCGAACACAGTATTTCTCGGGGTCGGCAATGACAGGGTTTGCCCATCAATTTTTCTTGGGGGCAGATAAGCTTTTCCCACAATTACGGCGGCAATTATGAAGATAGCATCAAGACGGGCTACATTTTGGGTTCCTAAGGGCCAGACGGAAGAGCGCAGAATTCCCAGTGATCAAAAAAACATTCATATTCGTTTGGTTATGGTGGTGGTGTGGGGGACTTGTATACGGGGGGGAAGACGAGCATAGGTGGAGGGGAGATTATGACAGGTTTGGCCAGCAGGGGTGTGTGTGTGTGACACGGGGAGGGAGGAGTGTGTGTGTGTGGTGAGGAGGAGGAGGGGAGGGTTCACCTATACGGACACCCCTGAGGGATGTGTGACAAGGGTTGGGGGGGTTATGTAAGACGGACCTTAGGCGACTAAAAGGGGAGGGAGCGGGGGCCTGGAAATCCTCCCCTCTCGTTTTTTTTTTTTTTTTTTTTTCAAAAAGAAGGAACAGAGAAGAGGGCCAGGTGAGGATTATTCCCTCAAAGGCCCAGTCCTCTGTTCTTAACGCTACCTAGCTAATGCGAGAAATGGCGAATAGTTTAAAAGAAAAGATATATATGTATATATATATATATATATATATATATATATATATATATATATATATATGTGTGTATATATATATATATATATATACGGACTACAGTTTGATCTATACAGACTGGCATCACCGACACACGCACACATGGACATAGGCGCATTGTGAATGCGTAAAAACACAGAACATGAATGCAGTCGTTTATAACTATCTCTTCTATCTATCTGTCAATCTATATCTATCTATCTCTCTCTCACTCTCTCTCTCTCAAAAATAGACTGGCTATAAGAGGAGAGAGAGGGAAAGACGGGCTAAAAGAGACAGACACACAGAATGACACACACACACACACACACACACACACACACACACACACACACACACACATTCTCGCAAATGAAACAGACCTGCTGAGAGAGAGAGAGAGAGAGAGAGAGAGAGAGAGAGAGAGAGAGAGAGAGAGAGAGAGAGAGAGGCGCGCGTACACACGCACACAGTCTTTGTCATTCAACTCACAAGTTGGACCTGAGATTGTATACTCGGAATCCGTAAAGAATGTTAGAGATAGCAACCAAGGAGGAGCGCTCAAGTCCCCGGCCACCAGGAACGCGACGACTTGTACGACCATTGAGTACGACTCTGCGTAGTGAGAGCCTTCAGCGGGGCCGGACGACGCCCGGGTCAGGTCGAAGTCCACACTAGCATACCCAAGGGTCGTATTGCTTTGCTTAAGGGTCGTACTGTATTGTTCAAGGGTCTTATTGTCTTGCTTAAGGGTCGTATTTTCTTGCTTAAGGGTCATATTGTATTGCTTAACGGTAGTACTGCCTTGCTTAAGGGTCGTATTGTCTTGTTTAAGGGTCGTATTGTCTTGCTTAAGGGTCGTATTGTCTTGCTCAAGGGTCATATTGTCTTGCTCAAGGGTCATATTGTCTTGCTTAAGGGTCATATTGTCTTGCTTAAGGGTCATATTGTCTTGCTTAAGGGTCGTATTGTCTTGCTTAAGGGTCGTATTGTCTTGCTCAAGGGTCGTATTGTCTTGCTCAAAGGTCGTATCGTCTTGCTTAAGGGTCGTATTGTCTTGCTTAAGGGTCGTATTGTCTTGCTTAAGGGTCGTATTGTCTTGCTCAAGGGTCGTATTGTCTTGCTCAAGGGTCGTATTGTCTTGCTCAAGGGTCGTATTGTCTTGCTCGAAGGTCGTATTTCTTGCTAAAGTCGTATCATTCTTGCTCAAAGAGTCGTATTGTCTGGCACAAGGGGTCGTATCGTCTTGCTCGAAGGTCGTGCTGGCTTGCTCAAGGGTCGTACCATCGTGGTCCAGGAGGTGAACGAACTCTATCCGTTGTCTTTGCCGCTGATAAGTACGAGGAGGTGGGGGATTCTTGAGGTTTCTGTGGATGTTGTGTTTCATACAGAGGTGGGATACCAGTGTTACCGTAAACTAAGGTGTTTTTGTTTTGAAGATGGAAAAGGCAAAGTCCTTAAAAGCATAGTCTCTCCCAACTTGTCGCTGTCGCTTGATCTAAATGTATGCTAAAAATGCCAGCAAAGTGTGTTATATATATATATATATATATATATATATATATATATATATATATATATATATGATATGGGTGTTGCTAGCTCGCCATCACCACTCCATACTTGCCTCTCCGCCTGAGCTTTATCTTAAGTACTATACGTAGCTTTCGTTTCTATTGCAGTTCTATAACCCCAGGACCTGTTTTACGTGGCTCCTTGCAGCAGCTCCAAGGCTGCGCCACCGTCAGGAGCAGGGAAATCATGAGTTCCTTTGGAATGAGAAGCTTTTTTTTCATGAGATTCTACTCCTTTTCATTCATTAATAAGGATTCGGTCCCACCGAAGGTGACCTCCCGCACCCCTAACATTTCATCTTCATGCTGGAGGAGTCCGGTAACACCAGTTGTACAGATTCATTGATATATATATATAGAATTATATGTATATAAGTGATAGTGGAAGACGCGACGCCTTTTATTATACGATTACATTTTTCTCTTTGGACCAGCTTCATGGTGTGAACTGCTCTTGATATCAAAGGAGCGAAGTGGAGAAGATTGATCACTTGGTACTTTTGGCATATGCTGGTCTCGTATCTTGGCAAAGATCTCCGGCCATGCCAGTGAGTTTTGTTGGGTAGGCTACAGCCCAAATGACCGTGTTCAGGTCCCTGTTGTATCTGGGTAAAATTTTTTTTTTCCTCCCTGAATATGTTTTTGCCATCATTTTTGTAAAGTAGTTTTTAGATGGTCTTAGTCGTCAGTATAATATTGGGTTTATCCATTGGGATCTTGTATATGGGAGCTGGGGGAGGGGCTGGAAATCCTCCCCTCCCGTTTACAATTTTCCAAAAGAGGGAACAGAGAAGGAGGCCAAGTAAGGATATTCCTTCTAAGAAGGAACAGAGAATTGGGCCAGGTGAGGGTATTCCCTCAAAGGCCCAGTCCTCTGTTCTTAACGCTACCTCGCTAATGCGGGAAATGGCGAATAGTTTGAAAGAAAAGAAAGAAATATATATATATATATATATATATATATATATATATATATATATATATATATATATATATATATATATGCATACTTTTAGGGGAGGAGAAGATTAGCTATTTACATTATTTTCTTGCACTTCTATTTTTTTTCTGAATTTTATATTTTTTGTTGCTTTTTCTGGTATATTGCTGTTTTGTTTACTGTTATATTTAGCTGCTTAAATGTTCTGTTTCATCTCTTTTTCTTTTTCAATCTATTTCCTCATTTTCAGTAATCTTGATTCATTATTGAAAATTTTATCTCTGTGTGTCTCTGGTGTTCGAAGGGGCGCCAATTTGAGGTATTTATTTTTTGCTAATTGGCTAGAAATAAATTTCAAGTCTTCCTTTTTTTCTCATCTTCAAATCACATACTGCACCTTACTGATCTCTAATTTTACACCTTGGATCATATTGTCTTTCCAGTGTGTAATTGTGCGTGAGCACGGGTGTGTGTGTGTGTCTGCTTGGAAGTGTTGTGGAGAGGTGTGTGTGTGTGTGTGCTTGGAAGTGTTGAGAGGTGTGTGTCTGTATGTGTGCGCGCGCACGCACGCTTGGAAGTGTTGGGGAGAGGTGTGTGTGCTTGGAAGTGTTGAGGAGGTGTGTGTGTGTGTGTGTGTGTGTGCTTGGAAGTGTTGAGGAGGTGTGTGTGTGTGTGTGTGTGTGTGTGTGCTTGGAAGTGTTGAGGAGGTGTGTGTGTGTGTGTGTGTGTGTGTGTGTGTGTGTGTGTGTGTGTGTGTGTGTTACCTATTTATACAGTACAGTGAGGGAGGGAGGGAGGGATGGAGGGAGAGGAGGGCTACTCCACAGGTGCGCGCTACGTCTCGGTCACACACCTTTTTCCTCTGTTGTCTGCTGTCAGCATTTATAATTTCGTCACTTAATTCGTGCCATCTATCTACTACTCTGACACTATTTAAAGTGCTTCTTTTGCACCTTTTCTAACATGTTTCTACGGGTTTTTTTTTGAGGGTGGGGGGAGGTTATGGTGTCTGGTGGGTTTAACTGTTGTATTCTTCGTGGTAAACCTTTTCACTTTCGACGGTGTTAATCTAAGAATCTGGAAGGTTAATGCGTCAAACTGGTTAAGAAATTGGAATGTTAATCTGTAAGTCACACCTTGCCTCTTCCATGATGAGCATAGTTGTGTCATTCAGCCCCTCACAGAAACACGGCGCTGTTAATTCTGGAGTCATACTTATTGTTCCTTCTCTAGACATTCTTTATCTCTGTTTCTTTAAGTACGGCGGCCGAACTTGGATATTTGTGTGTGTGTGTGTGTCTGTGTGTGTCTGTGATGGTAATTTATGGTTACAATTTGTGTTCCGAGGAGAGAGTTTTATCCTTGAGTTAGCCCGTCTCTTAACGACGTACATATGTAACATGTCGTTTCTCTTTCGCACACACACATGAATAAAGACATGGCACATATATACAAGGTTAAGAAGACAGGGCAACATGAGGGTAAAACTCTCTCCCCGTAAAAAACACAATTAGTAAACCAGCCTAGGTCAGGTACCCATTGATCAACCACCCCAGAGGGAAGGATGAACAGTTGGGTTGGCTGTGGACCGAATGCCGCGACCAGGAATCGACCCGGGATGGGCATTTGCGTGAGTCACGTTCAGTCATGCTAACAATCTCTTGTGTGTGTTTTCATGTGCACATGAATGCGTACATGTACGTGAACTGGGTGGGATGCAGTAAGGCAGTCTCATTGGGTATAAAAGTTTGTTAGCGTGAATGATATAGATGAATATAGAACGTTTTATTGAATTTTAGGCAGCCATACTTCTGACAATACACAATTGGGATATTACGGTCATTACAGAAGTGCGAGGTCGTAAGAGTAACGAGTTAACTGGTCGTTAAGTAGCTTTTGATCAAGGTGGGGTTGGGTAGTGTGTGTGTTTGCGTGTGTGTGTGTGTAACTGTGAGTCCTGGAAGACGTACCTTGGCAGTAATGCCTCGCAGTGGTGGGTGAGGCACCTGTTGTTACGTGTAGAGTCCGGGCTTGTGAAACCACCATTATTTATGTCCCCGTGCGGCAACCCACTCTTGTAAACAATTAACTGTTTTGTGTTTTTCGTGTCTGTGTGTGTGTGTGTGTGTGTGCCAGCCAGACGCCACAAGGCAGGTAGATGTTCAGCTTCTGACTTTCCCATGCAACGATTTTGTAGTTGTCGTACAGAGAGAGAGAGAGAGAGAGAGAGAGAGAGAGAGAGAGAGAGAGAGAGAGAGTGGAAAAAAAAGATTCAGCCTCCGTAGTTTTGTTTGGGATATTCTATAAAGGCATTTCAGACCTCCGTTGAATACTTGCGTACGTTTTTGGCTCAAGCTGTCACTTTCTAATTTAGAAAACGTCCGGTAGTTGATGTTAATTTTACTGACAGGTCTTCCAGAAATATTAGTAGTGTCGCGAGAGAATATAAATGTCCCCCCCCCCCCCCTTCAACTTGGGAGTGAAATAATCATGCTAATTAGCGTAGAGTTTATTGGTAGTAATATCGGTTAATGATGCATAGCATGTAGCGGCGCCCCCCAGATGAATGAGGAACGAGAGCATGAGCATGAAATTGACATGTTACGAAGATGTCTGGTTGTCATGGATCAAGGACAAGCTTGGTGGACTTCCTTGTGACTGGAATAGAATGTCACTCGAGAGATTTTTTTTTTTTTCAAGGATGTAAGATAGGAAAAAGTACTAGAATGTTATTCTATTCTTTTTTTTTGGGGGGGGGGGGTTTTGATTATGCATCATTTTTCCTGGTCATGTCTGTGTCATGATACTGAAAAATGTTTAGACACAGAGGGATATTAGGAACACCGAAAGAAGGTCGACTAAAACCTTAAATTTGATAAATATATATATGTCTAATAGTCCCCAATAGATTTTTGTTATTGGCATTTCTTGTTTATTTAAACTTAGGGCACAGAATGCATTTTCTCACGTATTTTGATTTGCCTGCTGTATGATTTTTGTGAAGATTAAAGTCTGGGGTATTATTTTAAAAACATCACTACTTAGAAACTCATTTTTAAGTGTCTATTCTTATCACACACACACACACACACACACACACCTCCCCAGCACACCAGCCATCACCACAGGTGTTATCATTTAGTGTGTCACCAACTTCAACCCAGAGTGAGGCAGTGAATTCTTCGGTGGATGTTTTAGCTGCTCCTCAATGGACGAGGAACTGTAGGATGAAAGGAACCAGAGCAGCCATCAAATGTCCACACACACACACACACACCACTTCAACATAGTCCCCCCACACAACACTTCATCCCGCACACAACATCTCAACATACTCTACACACAACACTTCATCCCACACACAACACAGTATCATATCGCACACGCACATCACCTCAACACAGCCGACACACAGCTCCTCAACACACCCTACATATACCACCTGAACACACACCCCACACACACACCACCTCAACAGAGCCCCCTTCCTCCCCACAGCCCACACGTAGGACCTCGGCAAAGACCACATACACATCACCTCAAGACAACCCACACGCAGCAGCTCAACACAGGTCACACACACACAGCCCCCATGCATAGGACCTCGAAAAAGATCGCACATACAGCACCTTTGCACAGCCCCCATACACAACACCTCTACACAGCACTTCCCATACACAGCACCTCTACACAGCCCCCATACACAGCACCTCTACACAGCCCCTACATACAGCACCTCGGCAAAGATCACGCACACAGCACCTCAGCACAACCCACACACAACACTGCCGCACTTGCCACAACACGCAGCGCCCAAGCACCAACCATCACAACAGGTGTTATCGTTTAGTATTGTGGCTCTCGAGATGGCGTCTGCGACACCCACTCTCCCCCATGCCTGGTAAAAACTGTCGTTCTCTCCCTGCTTCCCCCACCTTGAATGCCTCCCTCCCTCCCTTCGTCGGTCTCTGTCTGTCTGTCTCTCAAGAGGCTACCACCACCATCACCACCGCCTCCGCCACCCATCTCCCTCATGCAGGTGCTGAACCATTTGTGATTTTCTTAACTTGTTCATTTATCGGTGTATCGTAAAACACACGTGACCCATCTGTAAGGAGAGCTCGTCAAATCCGTTATGAATGCTAGGATTCGTCATATGCCACTCTGTGGATGCAGAACAGCCCAAGTTGATAGCATAAGGAAAGTGCATTGTTCAGAAAGGTATAATGAATGCTTGAGGACAGGAATCGTACATGCCTTATGTGAGGACACGAAACGAGGGAGGGTGAGGGGAGAGAGAGGGGATGTGGTAGTGTGTGTGAGAGAGAGAGGTTGAGTGGGAGGGTGGGAAAAACATGAACAAAACAAATTGGATGGTTCTAGTAGATGTGATCTTCCCAAGGTTGTGTTCTTTCGTTCCTAATCTTTTTTCGTATTTTATTTATTTTTGGAGGTAAATGTCTTCTATATGCAGGTTTACTTGTTAGTAGTAATATGATACCTAAGGCAGCTCTGGGTAGTGTAGGTTGGATGTGTGTTAGGCAAGTCAGAGTTGAAATACCCAAGTACATTCTTTAAACACACACACACACCTCATCATGCTTCACACTCAAGTCTTTGCAGAAGCGCTAGACCCTCCCAACCAGATTAGACTTCAGATTTAATCTCCAAGAATAGAAACGAAAAGCTTATCCGCCACTCTCACTTCAAGATCCTTTACTCACAGATCCCTCCACCCCCGACACATGCAGATCACATCCACAATGAAATACCCGACAACTGCCCTCGGAACTCGACCAACCCACTCGACATACATCGATTTGAATTCACACTTCCCAGACATACACGGGTCGCACCCTCCCATCTGCGCTCGAGATATCAACCAAACCCTACAACGCTGATTCATGGACCCGTTATGCCCACGATGCAACTGCCACAACGAAGACGCCGAACATTTACCGACTGCTCAGTTGCCACGCACTCTACCCCACAGAGACGCACTCGCATCTTTGCACCTTTTGATGTGGAACGCTTTCCGAGCGCTGTGGAAGCCCCCATGAAACATGTAGCGCAGCATGTATTGAAAAACCCTTGTTGAATAACATTATTTGAACTCCTACTGAAGTGCGATTTCGCTTTCATAACTGTCATCACGGGCTAGTGTGATCATCATGGCGATGCTGTTTTCTGTGGGGCGAGGTGGCGTCGGGAATGAATGAAGGCGTACTATGATATATAGGTATCGTAGTTCGTACCTATTCGACATCAGAACTTGACTCCCCCCCCCTGCTCATCCTCCTAGCACTATGGCCCTACACTCCCTCCCTGGTGGCGCCTCCCTCAATGTTCTACCCCTCCCTCCCTCCCTCACGTCTCAGGCAGCTTCATGGTACTAACTCCTGACCCAGGACGCGTTGCGCTCACTCCCCAAAGCTCACCGCCCAGGAACATGACGCTCATTCACCCCCTCACAGGCCTCAAGATGTCACTAACCCACCCCTTTCCTAGGACATGGTGATTCCTCCTCTTCCTCCTCCTCCTCCTCCTCTTTATCTCCTTCCCAAGCACTAGTTCTTCAGCTGATCAACGACGACACTGCCCTTAAACCAACCTCCCGTCTTCACCATAGTCTTAACCCCACCAGCGCTGTCCAGAGCCAGGACAACAAACCCCCTCTCCCTTAACCCCCCCAAGATCAGCCTCCCCTTTCCCTTAACCCCCCACCCCAGTATACACCCCTCCAGCCCGTACAGTTACTTAGCTATTCACAAGGTAACTTTCACGCTAAATCACTAGCCCGCTCGTAATCCATCCCCCCGTAGTTATTGTCGTGTCTTGAGTACGATTTGTGAATATGGGCGACCAATCCCCGGGATTAGGGGAGTAAGGCAATGGTGGTATGTCCTCCTCCTTCCTCCTCCTCCTCCCACATCATCTCCTCCCCAGCACCATCTCCCCTTCTTCTTCCCTCCCTCCCTATCCCCTTCCCCAACCAGCATCCCTACAAAATCCCCCTAACCCCCCCACCCCCAAACCCCCACTCCCTCCGTCCCTCCCTCCCCCGCACCGCGTTTAGATTTTCCTGTAAATTGAGTCTATGTCATTTGTCATAAAAGAGACTGATACACCAACCCCCACACCCTCACCCCGTCCTCCTCCTCTTCCCCGCAGTTCGTCGCTCGCGCCACCCACCGCTCGGCGGGTCTGAGGCTTTCGCTCGGCGCGCGGGGAAGGGAGGATTACGGTGATGTCACCGGGAAACGACAAAGCTATGCGGCGTGAACTTGAAATGACGTGGGAATTCTGAGGGAGCCGGGGCGCGCCGTTCTGAAATTCAAAACTTACCCGCATTAGAATGGTCGAGATGTGAAGACTTGGCGGGTGAAGGGGGGGGGGGGGGGGGGAGGGGGGCGTGGATGGCTCGCCTCGCCTTGCCGATTGCCACGGAGGGAGGGGGGGGAGGGAGGAGAGGAGGGAGGGAGGGAAGGAAGGAAGGAAGGGTCCAAGACGATCAAGGGAAGGGTTGAAGGCCAGGAGAGGGGGGATATATATATATATATATATATATATATATATATATATATATATATTATACACATATATAGAAAGAAGAGAATCGAGAGAGAGAGAGACAGACAGAGATGTAAGAAGAGAACATGCGAAGGATGACGAAGGTAAGAGGGAGGTAGGGAGTGAAAATGTAAGGAAGGGAGAACGGATAAAGACGAGAGAGAATGTTGATATATGGAGAGATGTATACAAGATGTACAGGGATATATAGGTATATATATATATATATATATATATATATATATCATATTGGAAAGGATCACAATTTTGCGCGTGATCAAGATATTCCTGAGTCCACGGGGACAATGAAACACGATATGTTCCCAAGTGCACTTTCGTGTAATAATCACATCATCAGGGGAGACACAAGAGAGAAATATTAGTCAGTTGATATACATCGAAGAGACGAAGCTATATCAACTGACTATATTTCTCTCTCGTGTCTCCCCTGATGATGAGATTATTACATGAAAGTGCACTTGGGAACTTATCGTGTTTCATTTTCCCCGTGGACTCGTAGGAATATATATATATATATATATATATATATATATATATATATATATATATATATATATATATATATATATATATGTGTGTGTGTGTGTGGAAAGTACGCATTCTTGGTCGAGACAGATCAACAGAGCCACCTCCCCTCCTCCTTTACTCTCATCTTCGACACAGACGTCCTTAACATCGTTACAATACAGTTGCATTCTACGTCCCCCTCTCCCAACCAAAACCCCCACCTCATCAACCCAACACCCCCCCTGAACCACCCCACTCCCTCATCCTCATAAACACCCCTATAGATACACCGATGGATTTTATATATATATATATATATATATATATATATATATATATATATATATATATATATATATATATATATAATAAAAAGCTCATCCCTCAAAGAAAATGTGATATCACAGACTCGAAAATTATAATCTCGAACCTCATCCAAGATCGGGGATAAAAATGTTAACACCTATCGGCCACGGCGCGCGTGAACTGGGCGACAGAGTATGAATATACATTTCTTTACGTTTTTTTTTCATATTTTTTTTTTCTCTCTCTTCTTTCAACCCCCCCCCGCACACACCCCCCCACCACCCCCACTTCTATAATAATGGGTTGCAGTGTATTCGCGACGGTGTGGAAGGGGGGGGGATTATGGACCCTACCGTAGGGTTGCGTAAGGGTCGAATATCATCTAGCGCTTCTTTAAATCACATGCCATTTATACTTGTTTATGCTGATTTACAAAGAAATGTGAAATGGGGAGAGTGTCGCCTTGGTGCGCCCCCCCCCCCTCTCCCTCACATCCCCCTTCCCTCCCTCCCTCCCTCCCTCCTTCCCTCCTACTCCTTCCCTCCTCCTACTCTTTCCCTCCCTCCCTCCCTCCCCTTGTATATTGACACCCACCCAGAGCCGGCAGCACACTGACTGCCTGCCTTCACCCCCTCCTCTCTCTCTCTCTCTCTCTCTCTCTCTCTCTCTCTCTCTCTCTCTCTCTCTCTCTCTCTCTCTCTCTCGCCCCCCTCCCCAGCCGCCGCCGCCGGAAAACAAAGACATCGTCAGCACTAACAACAACAACAACATCAACAGCAGCTTCGGCAGTAGTGATGAAGACGACGGCCACAACAACTTGTAGCCACAGCATCTGCACGGACGTCCTTTGTCACAACGGCGTCGAATGCAACTGTATTGTGACGATATTGATGACGTCCTGTGTCGAATACAACACCAGTACTGATGACGGTAATAACAACAGGGTCGAGTACGTTAATAACACCGTGGGCATTCCCGACGACGGTGTCGAATTACAACCACAACAACAACATTACGAATGACTACAACGCTGAGGTCAACATCGACAACAGTAATGACTGTCACCAACAACATTAGGGTCAACACAGGTCTCCAACAACATTAGGGTCAACACAGGTCTCCAACAACATTAGGGTCAACACAGGTCACCAACAACATTAGAGTCAACACAGGTCTCCAACAACATTAGGGTCAACACAGGTCTCCAACAACATTAGGGTCAACACAGGTCACCAACAACATTAGGGTCAAGACAGGTCTCCAACAACATTAGGGTCAACACAGGTCACCAACAACACTAGGGTCAGCACAGGTCACCAACAACATTAGGGTCAACACAGGTCACCAACAACATTAGGGTCAACACAGGTCACCAACAACATTAGGGTCAACACAGGTCACCAACAACATTAGGATCAACACAGGTCACCAACAACATTAGGGTCAACACAGGTCACCAACAACATTAGGGTCAACACAGGTCACCAACAACATTAGGGTCAACACAGGTCACCAACAACATTAGGGTCAACACAGGTCACCAACAACATTAGGGTCAACACAGGTCACCAACAACACTGGAGTCAACACAGGTCACCAACAACACTGGGGTCAACACAGGTCACCAACAACACTGGGGTCAACACAGGTCACCAACAGCACTAGGGTCAGCACAGGTCAACAACAACCCTAGGGTCAGCACAAGTCAACAACAACCCTAGGGTCAGCGCAGGTCACCAACAACCCTAGGGTCAGCACAGGTCAACAACAACACTAGGGTCAGCACAGGTCACCAACAACACTGGAGTCAACACAGGTCACCAACAACATTAGGGTCAGCACAGGTCACCAACAACACTGGAGTCAACACAGGTCACCAACAACATTAGAGTCAACACAGGTCACCAACAACACTGGGGTCAGCACAGGTCACCAACAACACTGGGGTCAGCACAGGTCACCAACAACCCTAGGGTCAGCACAGGTCACCAACAACCCTAGGGTCAGCACAGGTCATCAACAACCCTAGGGTCAGCACAGGTCATCAACAACCCTAGGGTCAGCACAGGTCAACAACAACACTAGGGTCAGCACAGGTCACCAACAACACTGGAGTCAACACAGGTCACCAACAACACTAGGGTCAGCACAGGTCACCAACAACACTGGAGTCAACACAGGTCACCAACAACACTGGAGTCAACACAGGTCACCGACAACACTAGGGTCAGCACAGGTCACCAACAACACTAGGGTCAGCACAGGTCACCAACAACACTAGGGTCAGCACAGGTCACCAACAACCCTAGGGTCAGCACAGGTCACCAACAACCCAAGGATCACCACAGGTCACCAACAGCACTAGGGTCAGCACAGGTCACCAACAGCACTAGGGTCAGCACAGGTCACCAACAGCACTAGGGTCAGCACAGGTCACCAACAGCACTAGGGTCAGCACAGGTCACCAACAGCACTAGGGTCAGCACAGGTCACCAACAGCACTAGGGTCAGCACCGGTCACCAACAACCCTAGGGTCAGCACAGGTCACCAACAACCCTAGGGTCATCACAGGTCATCAACAGCACTAGGGTCAGCACAGGTCACCAACAACCCTAGGGTCATCACAGGTCACCAACAACCCTAGGATCACCACAGATCATCAATAAAAACACTGTCGTCAGTACAACAGGACGAAAACGGACAACAACAGAAGCCGCAACGGTAACAAAGTCGTACTCCATTAACAGTTGTTGTACATATAACGAGCAACAGATAGCGCTCGCTACAACAACAACAACAACAACAACAACAAAGACAAACTGAGCCAGAAACAAGAAGTACAACCACTACAACCCAACAAATACATAAGAGACAAGAAGCACAACAAACTAAAAATAACACGAACAGTAGCAGCAAAAACAGCAACAAAAACAGCAGGAGGCACAAGGTCGCCATCCCACAACCCATGACAACAAGAACAACAAAAACAAAAAGTGTATAACCTGCATCGCCAGCACAACAGCAACAACAGTGTACACTGTGACCTCATCTTTCAAGGATGTTGTAAATGAGTGATGATGATGATGATGATCTGGTCTGTATATTGTTTTTTGAATTCGAAGAGAACAGTGTTTTGAATAAGTTTTTTTTTTTTTTCCTAGTCTTTGCTCTCTCTCTCTCTCATGGTATAAATCTCTCTCTACACCAAGATAACTTTAGATTTTACACCTATTTAGTATATATATATATATATATATATATATATATATATATATATATATATATATATATGATTTATATAAGAACAAATACCATCTTTTATAGCCGCTTTGTTTGTCCTGTGATTAGTACACATTAGATTACAGATGGCTCACAACTGCTAATTTGGCAACACTGACAAGCAGGCACAACGTGGACGTGGATCAGATAAACACTTTATTAACCAATGAGAAAGCCGCATTTGCATGGAGGGAGGGTGGTATAGATACCGGTTAGACCCCCTCTCATTGGCTGATTTACATGGCCTCTTGGGTATCACGGACTTTCCGAACACGCTCGATATGTTATGATCTCAGAAATAGCTCTCGTTGTAGATCATCAATAAGCGAAGCGACGATTTTTTACTTGTGAATAAATTTTATTCTCTTTTCTTTATCAATTTGTGCGTCGTATCCGTATTTGCTAGTGTACTATTGTCGAAAAAAGACAGATACATGTAATGCGGGATGGTTTGTTGTGTGAAGAATGAAGGGTACGTGTGTGTGTGTGTGTGTGTGTGTGTGAGGTAGTGGAATGGTAGGAGGGCGGAGGGAAGGACAGTGGGCGGAGGGGGTGTGAAGTGGGGGAGACAGCGGGTGGAACAGCTGGCGGAGTGGACGTGAAGTGGGGTGGGACAGAGGATGGAGTGGATGTGAAGCGGGGGAGACACAGCGGGTGAAACAGCAGGCTGGGGGCGTGTGTGAAGCGGGGAATACAGTGAGTGGAACAGCGAGTTTGGGGAGGAGTGTGAAGCGGGACACACAGCGGGTGGAACAGCGGGGCTGGGGGCGTGTGTGAAGCGGGAGACACAGCGGGTAGCATCAGGCATAACGCGTCTGTCTGGAATACGCAATGAGAAAGTACACCGCACTTTACTGAACTTTGCCGCACTTTACTGAACTTTGCCGCACTCTAATGAACCTTGCCGCACTCTACTGAACTTTGCCGCACTCTGCTCCGACTTAACAGCACTCCTGAAGCATTTTCGCGAAACTGGAACTTGAGTTATTTTTGACGCGTACGCATCCCTCTGAAACATACTCCCACGCCAGTGAAACTGAAACCTCTTCTATTGTCATCATTCTTTTCCCCTGGTTGTTCACTGTTCCTCATTACTTCTCTTGCTCTTTTAATCTCTCTCTCTCTCTCTCTCTCTCTCTCTCTCTCTCTCTCTCTCTCTCTCTAATTATATTCCCCTTTTTGACATTTCTCCACTACCTCCCTTTCTTTTCTTGCTCTCTCTCTCTCTCTCTCTCTCTCTCTCTCTCTCTCTCTCTCTCTCTCTCTCTCTCTCTCTCTCTCTCTTTTACCCCCTCTTCCTTCTCTTTCTTCCTCCCTCCCCCATTCGCTCTTTCTCGCCCTCCCTCCCCTTCCATCGTAGCCAATATCTCAACAGTTACGAATACCTCCATAATTCGATCTCAACTTCTCATCAACAGATACAATCCCACTCCGCTCCACCCGACCCCCATTCAACCTCATCTGCACCTCAACAAATACAATCCTAACCTCCTCCACCCAACCCCAACCCACATTCAACCTCTCCTTCAACTTTGGCTGTGAATCTACCTTCCCTGTAACAGGAAAAGCCTTTGACTCCTTTCTTTTTTTTCCTCCTCCTCCTGTTCACATTTTCACACGGACATTCCTCTCAACGAATAAGGTAAAGAGGGAATTCCTCAGCGAGATAAACATTGGCCAAGATATTCGTTAATTTGTGTGGCTTGTCAGTGTGTGTGTGTGTGGGTGGGAGGGGCTGGCGGTGGGTGGTTGTGGGGGGGTAGGCAGGCAATCGTATGCTTAGAAATTTGCCCCCTCGGGGTCATCGTGCCTCGTTATTCGTCCTGGATTTCGTCGCTGGTAAGATGAACATTCACGCTAGGTGTTCCTTCGCAATCCCGAGAGAGAGAGAGAGAGAGAGAGAGAGAGAGAGAGAGAGAGGAGAGAGAGACGGGCTTGTGGTCGCTCGTTCTTAAATTCCAGTAAACTAACTTTGCTCTAGTGGGTTGGGTTCAGGTATGAACCCACAGGTATCGGTTGGCTGTCGAGTCTCGCTTCTGGTTCGGTTTTGCAGTGGAGCGGGAAGCAAACGCTTCGTTTCTTCCCGTATGTCTTTCTATCCGTACTTCTTCCCCATTTTCGTTCGTTTCCTCCCGTCAGTTTTGCAACCCCACGACTCAACCCCGCTGTGACTTACGAACCCCACATTGATGTAGGTTACAGAATCTGAGCGCAAAATGCAAAGATGATATATAGATGGGTACAAGAAGCTACAGAATTGATCAACTATGATGAAAGTTGTCTCAAAACATCTCTTGGTCTCCACCTTATTTTCTTTCTCAGTCCAGAGTGGAATCCAAGGCCATCCGCCGTGTTAACCATCCTTCTTGTCGTCGCTCTTCAACCCTCTTATCTCCGTCAGATGTTGCTTCTGTTTCTCTGTTCTACAGCGATCATTCTGCTACGACCACCGCTCTCGTGAGGACTGCGAGTGTTCCCTCCTGTCACCGAGAGCCACGGCTCCGTGACGAGCTGCTGTTTCCCGTAGTTTGTGTGTTTGAGACCAGCCATACCAGCTGTACCGTTATCATTCCTTTCTCCTTCGTCACGCAAGGAAGCTGTGGAAGTCTCGTCCATCATTCATTTTTCGGCTCTCCCTTTAGCCTTCCTCCCCTCAAGAGTCAACTCTGTCAACACTTAAGGAACTCGGATTGTTTCTCCTTGGATTCGTATTTCCGTTTTAAGTAACTCCTCCTTCACATGACATGACGCTGACCAGGATATTCTGTACTTTTGACGGTATTAGACCGGCTGACACACACACACACACACACACACACACATTATACATATATGTATGTCAGACGTTGTCTTAGTCATTTTTTATAACTCTCTTGATTTCGAAAAATTTACATTCATATCATATCTCTAAATAGATATTTACGTCTTCTTTAAAATAATCTATAATACTTATAAATAGATTTAGCATGCCGGTATTCATACTAAATATTCTATATTGAAATCGATTAACACTCTGGTAAATATGAGTTTGAATTTGATGGACTAACATTTCACCCCCCCCCCCCCCCGGGGGGGTGACATGGTCGAATTTAGCATTCGCATTTATTGCTTCCTTAATGGGCTCCGTTGGCCGTCCCGATGACCTGTATATTGATTTCCGTAACTTGGGATCGCGTCATCTGTATCACTGTGTCTCCGCTGGTGAAGTTTGATATCTTTCCTGGTTCATTTCTGATGTTAGAGTGTAAAGTTAGTGGTATATATATACACGGTCTTAAAGAACAGTACGTTAGTACTTCGTACAATCTGTTAAACTACCTTCTGCTACGGGAATATATATATATATATATATATATATATATATATATATATATATATATATATATATATATATATATTTGAGGTTTAAATACCTGGGAGATTTTTCTTGTTGCATACACACGCAAAAATATGTTCGGTGGGACTCTGACAGCCCTGGACATTTAACCATAGGATGAAGGAAATGCAGGAAAAAAGAATTATAAAAGCCGTGGTATGTGATATGTTTTTTTTCCAGGTAGAAGGAAAAAAAATACTCATATGTATATATATATATATATATATATATATATATATATATATAGAGAGAGAGAGAGAGAGTGAAGAAAGAGGGAGGAGGCAGAAGAAGGAAGAAATTGGAATGGGGTAATGATTGGAGGGAGATTACAGACCTATTTACCTACCTACTGCCCATTGTCTCGTGCAGCTCCAAGGCTGCGCTACATTCAGTAGCACGGACAGGATGGACTCCTTGAAGTGAGACTCGCTTTGACGAGATTGTACTCACTTTTTTTCAATAGACTATGATACAGCCTCGCCAGAGGTGAATCATTACTTGCTGTGTAACTTTGTATGTGTGTCAACACTCGGGTCATCTCCCACACGCGAAGCTGAGGATCAGAGTTTAAGCCATGCCTTTCTATGACACAGGCATACCCTCCACCACCTCCTCCTCCTCATCCGAAGATCAAGATAGGTCCCCAGAAGGAAGCATGACGCCACCCTGCCACCCAGACCACCCCTTCCATGCTGCCCACACCACCCCTTCCATGCCGCCCACACCACCCCTTCCATGCCCCCCACACCACCCCTTCCATGCCCCCCACACCAACCTAGTTCTTTCTGGTTTAGTTGAACAACAGAACAAAAAATGTGGATAGATGTTTCTCGGAGTAGTTATGTTACACTCTCAAAAACTAGTCTTTCTGTATAGTCTTAGGAACGGTGTATGTATGTATAAATAAATTAGTAAGGGGTGGTTTATTGAACTTAGGCAACCATTCTGCTGAAAATGTACATTTGAGATGATACAGAGCCGTCAGATTATAATAGCTTATAGTTAAGTAATCACAAAAGAGCTTTAAGCTCAAGTTAAAGGCGGGGCTGGAAGCCTCTTAAGCTTTGGATAACCACAGGAGTGAAGTACATCTAAGTACATCTACATAGTACCGGAAGTTTGACTGAACAAATTCTGTGGTCTATACATTATACATTTAGTGATGATTAGTTGAACAGTAAGTGATGAAAAGTTACACATATGGTTGAATTACAGTAATATTGTGGTTAACATACATTACGTATTTGATGGTGAACAGTGTGTGTGTGTGTGTGTGTGCTTACATTTTTAACCTTACCTCATCCCCTCGGTTCTGTCCGGGCCCAAGCCTCCCTCGTCTCCCAGGTAGTTTAGTGTACACATCCATGTACTACGTCTTCTACTTCGTCGGTCTCGCTCTCCTTGGAAGAAGGTGTTGCGTTATGGTTTGAGCAAGTCCAAGGGAAAAAAAAAGGCTTTCCCATCGCGTTCTTTACATTTGTCAGAAATAGGTTGAGCAGTAGATGGCTCCCTGATGCGCTGTTTTCTTTTGATTTGCTGTACAGCAGTGTGTTCTCTTTTTAGTGCTCTTACTGTATCTATTCTAACCAATCTGTCATTTATTTAGGGATTACGTCTGTAAGCAGGATAGGGGCCAAGACACACTTGCTATTTTCCATGATTATAATGTGTTGCACTGTCCACGACACTCCACTATTTTCCATGTGTATATTGTGATGCATCTCCCGCG
>NC_092244.1:15566381-15746381 GCF_036320965.1 Panulirus ornatus | reverse complement strand
AAGGACGTTATCATGAACTTGAAAGCCTCTCGGCAGGGAAAGAAATGGGCATCGGATCTGCCATTGTACATTGGCATATTCCCAAAGAAAAAAAAAAATGCCCAGACAAAGGTATACAAGAGCCCAGTAAGAGAGGTTTGAAGACCCATTCATCAGTGTGCCGCCAGGAGGAATAAGAAACATGAATGGAATAACCGCTTAAACATTCAAAAGAAAACTTGACATATGGTTAAAGTCAGTCCAAGATCGACCTCGAACTGACAGACATGGAATGATTATGGTGGGGGAAAAAAAAAATCTTGTAGGTACACACTCTCTCTCTCTCTCTCTCTCTCTCTCTCTCTCTCTCTCTCTCTCTCTCTCTCTCCCTTTTTTAAGGGACTTACACCCCCAACCCTTTAAACTTAATTGTGGCAAGGAGGCTTGACTTCCTTAAGGGTAGTTAAAGGTCGAGGCGACCGAGAGAGGACATCTCGTCTCCCTCGCCCATGAGATGAATCCTTTAATTTTTCAGGATCAAGACGAGAAGCTGTTGGTCGTCCTAAATAAGAGCGGGCGGGTGTTGTGAACAGAAACAATAGCAGTTTCCGCCGCCTGTCAAAGTAAGAACTGTAAATTTTCCTTAATATTTCCACTGGTCTGGCAAATGGCTGCCAGGGACGAAGTCTCTCTCTCTTTTTTTTTTCTTCTCGTGTCTTTCTCTCTCTATTTTCTGCTCGTGAATACGTGTTTGTTTGTTGTTTATATGTTTGTGGATGTATGTGTTTGTGTTTAATGTTTGGCTTTTCGTGTACGTACATGTGCATTTGTGTGTCTCCATGTGATCTTTTTCTTTCGCTCGTCGTGTGTACATCTGTCTATTCGTGTGTGCGTGTATGTGTGTGTGTGTAACTTTGAATCGTGTGAGGCGAGGAAGGGTTCGTTCTGGTATTATGGCACCACCAACTTATGAAAGGATTGAGAGGTTTGTCCATTCATCGTCGACTACTCACGACACTCGAAGACAAGCCAAGACGTAAGATTTTCCTCACCTAATCTCTCCAGGATGATGTTCTTGCCCAGGGCATAGCAGTAGAGTATACGAAGTTATATCAACCATTTACTCTCGTGAGTTTACAGGAAATACGGAAAAAAAAAGAATAACACGTTGCCGTGATTCGTCCCGAGCTGAGAAAAGGCGAAGACTGACATTACGGGGCGCGCGCGCGCAGGGAAGGGTCTAGGTGGAAATGGGCTATAGAGAGGGAAGGAGAACGGGAAGCGGGGATGCTGGAGTGGGGAGAGAGATTAGTGATGGGTCGAAGGAACAGTAGAGGGGGGTGGAAAAAAGAAAAATACTGAGTATGAATGAAGTATGCGGTAATTAGGAAACAGATTAGGTTTTAGGGGAATTTTGATGTATGGGAGACGGTGCACGGAACCCTAGGGAATGGCTGGGGAGAGGGGACGAGTTGATAAGGGGGGAAAAAAAAATAGGAAAACAAATCATACATCATGAGGTAGAGGAGGGCGGACGGGTGGTGTCGCAATGGCCTGGCGTCACTAATAACAATGGAACGTCTGAAGAGGTCATTTAAGAAAGAGTTTTAACTACATCTCTCGTAGAGGGAGTTTCAGAGTTGCTTTCATTGTAGAAAGGAGGAAAATTTACCAAATGAGTTTAGCCTCTCTTGTGTGATTGTGTGTGTGTGTGTGTGAGTGAAGAAATCAAGGCTTGCGTGAATGCTAGACTTGAACCAATAGGCTTCTAAAGGAGGACTTCGAAGTGAGAGTTCGAAGCTCAGTGGTAACCCTAGTGTCATACAAAGGGTCTTAAGATATCAGCCGGAGACAGCTTAGGAGAAATGAATTTCTCGTAAATAAAAGTAAGTTGCAAGACTTTTGCTGAGAGAGAGAGAGAGAGAGAGAGAGAGAGAGAGAGAGAGACACACACACAGACAGAGGTTCAAATTCTTGAAAAGAAAAATCGAAAGAATCTTAAATCGAAGATGAAAATCCGTTTCTACAGAAATAAGATGTGGAGTAATTTCTGCAGGAGGAGGTTTTAGGATGCAAGGAAATATTGGAGTGTAGAGGGGGAAGAAGACTTGGCAGGTCGGCAAGACGCGCTCGTAGATACGGAGAGAAGAAAAAAAAATTAAGGTATAGAATAAACATCTTAAAACGGGAGGGAACGCAATGGCTCCGCGCACATAGAGAGATAGGTTTTAGAATTGGTAAATAGCTGAGAGAAAGGGATTAAATGGGCGATAGAAAGGGCGTAAAGATCCAAACTGTTGCCGGAAGGGGGAACGCGATTGATCACAGGATGGGTTGGAAACAGAAGCAGGGAACTGAAAGATTTAAAACCAAAAAAAAAAGAAAAAAAAAAGGAAGAGGAGGGGGACTGTACGTAACGAGCGAGAGTGTGAAAGGGGGACATTTAGGAGCCGATTCGCGAAGGTTATGGGGAAAGGATGGAAGGAAGAGGGGTATAAAGAGAGGAAAATGTGGCTGGAAAAAAAAAAGAGAGAGAGAGAGAGAGGGATGATGTCGATAGCCGTGGGTGCAACGGGTTGCTTTCAGACGAAGAGGACTGCAAGCGGCGCAACATCAACCGTAAAGAAAATGGGTTGTGTACACCGTTTCATGGGATGCTTTTGGAAAATGGCTTTTAAGGGGAAAGCGACTCTCTGAGAAATCGAAGGAAATAAGAATCTCTTGAAAAAGGGAGTTTATGGAAGGGAGGAGAGTTTCTCGTGGAGAGATATAGCGCGCGCAGTGTACAGAGAAGAGCTCTTACACTCAACATTATGGGGCAAAACTCTTGAACGCGTACACACACACACACACACACACGCCAGAAGCGAACGGAATGTGTATTCCAAAATAGCTATGCGCTGAAGGCGACCGGAGGAGCATTAGCAATAAAGGTCTGTCTGGATTATTGGAATTTTTTCCTTCTTTTATTTTCTAAATGTTAAGGTAACGCTTCATGTAAACTGATGTAGTTTTATCGCTGGGAAATTTGAATCTCAATCAATGTTTGGCTTAAAGTATCAGTGTTTGAGTATTGTATACTAAATTTTTCTATTTTGGTAAGACGAGACTACCGCCTAACTAGAGATTCAAAAAAACTTACAAGATTTTTAAATTGAATTATATTACTGTTGTGGACGGGTTCGATGCCTTACTTGTGAAATGGACCATATGACAAAATATTAAGCAGAAATGTTTAACATTATTTATCCTTTGATTTTTGCCCGTGATAATGAAAAACAAGACTGAGATTATTGGAATGTATAATTATCGATGATGAAATTTGTGAAATAATTATTTGTACACGTGATTACTTGTACATCTGTGAGAATGATTGTTACTGATATAATATTGACTGAATACGATGATTACAGAAGTTGAAATGAACCACGATCATTGAAGAGTTTAGTCAAGGGTTGAAGATCCATCCACCATTTTTTTTTTTTTTCATTTTTGATCCGTTCCCATTTTCTCTTGAGGGATCCCATTTTCTCTTGAGGGTTCGAAGGCGACGCTGCTTGATCACTCGGTGCTTCTGAGGCCTTCCCTCTGTATGTGAATTAAGTGACGGTCGTGGACACGTCAGTACCACGTAGAATTTATGTCCAAATTCCATAAATTTTAGATGGCAATTTAGCAGTAAAAAAAAAAAAAAAGAAAAAAAAATCAAGATGACTATTTTTCTGTAACTTTATAATTGAAAATTGTTTTTTGTCAGTTTCATCAGCGCTATAGATGTATCGAATCATAGTGAATTTTTAGTTGATGTTTGGGCGATAACATTTGATTAAAGATCCTCTGCTGTGTTTATTTAGCATTGTTTCGTGTGACTCGGTGAATAACAACCTTCCATCGTTAGTGGCTGTATACGGCAGTCTGTCCACAGTCATCCCAGATGTTCATCCTTCCCTTGGGGGCTTGGTCGATAAAGCGGGTAACCGGTTTAGACTAGGGTTTATATAGCGCCAATGAGATGATACTGATTAAAGTGTCTAGTAGTTTGCCCAATGCCTCCTCAAACTACAGATGTAGATATATATATCCTGAACGACTCGCACCTTTCTCTACTGAGGGGTAACTTTGTTTTCTTTCTTTCATTATCGAAAACTTCACCCCTTTTTGATCCAAGAACTTAAAACCATTGCACATAAAGTACACGAAGATCCGGTAAAGATTCATAGTGCTGCCAGACGTTGTGGTCTGCAGGAGTGAAATTTTATTAGTTGATGTTAGCAGACGATGGTGTTCTGCAGAGGAAAGGTGTCGTAGAAAAAAGACAAAGGAGCAACACAACGATAGCGTAGAAATGTCATCTGTGTGTGTGTGTGTGTGTGTCGGAAAAGTTGAGCAGGGGAAAGGCTTTTCGTCTCATCCCTGATAGTTTTCGTTCATTAGGAAATAGAGAAAGGGAATAGAATCCGTTTCAAACGTTGGTTACTATTGGCAGATTACTATTGGTATAAAAAAAGTGTTATAACCCCTAGAGAATGTCTTAACAATAGCGTCTAGTTAAAAGGAAAGTTCAATTCTGACGTGGAGTCGATTCATACGTGATATGAATATAAGGAACAGTTGGACGACAGAAGATCCGATTCGACATAATGAGAGGCAGACATTTGTACTGTGCTGTTAAGAGCTTCAGATGATGCTGTGGGAGAGCTAGTCATTAATGATGAGAACCATGATTTGATAATTGGCTTTAATGTATAAACCACCCAGATGTTGGGCCGCATCCGTTAGCAGAGCAATTAAGGAGCATTTAAGGCCATGCATTAAGGATCGGCGGGAAAAGTCCCATCTCGTTTCTAGAGGATCTAGGAGTAGGTATCTCCATACACCTGAGGTGAAGAATGACAGTGAAATATAATTTGACAGTGAGAGGAGAGGTTCCCAAGTGGGAGGAGTTTTAGTGAACAGTGACATGATACTCGTATTCTTTTTTTTTTCTCCCTCTCATTTTTGCAGTAAATGCGCCCAAACCACCGGAGGAAAACAACTCATTGAGACTTAATAGACACGAGGAGTGGAAAACGAATTGGGATGCGTGACACTCCTGTTGTCATAAGAGCATACGCAAAACACATCATGATGATCAAAGGACAGACTGTTGTTCAGCGGTAGGCTGATGGCTCCTAGAAATGGGGAAACTTGCGCCCGATTCTCCCTCGAGTTCATTGTGTGATATTATGAATATCGTGTTCCCTCGGGGAAGGCTCTCGGACTTTCCAAGTCTGCTGGATACATCCCAGAAAGAAGTGGCAGTGAAAGATACAGACTGAAGCAAGAACCTCGAACCCTGTATAGACAAAAGTGATATACACACACCTCCCTCGCTAATTGCCACCAGTTGTCCTCCTGCAGGAGGCAGTGGTTGGATAAGAGAAACTTCCAGAGCCACTGAACAATAATCAAGAACGTCCAGTCATCAGCATCGGCTGATAGAGGAGGAGAATAAGTACGATTTGTACAGTAGCTAGAAAAGAATCGTGTTTATATCTTGCTCTGAGGAAGGAGAACTCTCAAAACTTCATCCAGTGTGGGATTCTCTGCATATAGAGATAAAAACACATACATAGACGACAATACAGTACATATATGTGCAAATAAGACTAAGCATTAAGCATTAGTGTGCCATTAAGATAACAAGTGACTAACAGAATTCTCCTAAGGACGATTCCGCCCAGTTTCCAAAGTATTTGTGTCTGTGACTCGTTATATTGGAAGGAAGCTCCTTTGTTCGGTTTTGGAAACACTAAATTCTTGGTTTAAAGGAGAATGACTTGATATCTGGTATATTGATCAAGGAACGTACGTGAATGCTTTCTTTAAAGCATGATCTAGTTATTTTAGATTGATAAATACGTAGAGATAATACGTAGACTTTTTATGTAGTCAGTCTTTATTTATTAGCTATAAGAATTAGTATATGACATTACTTTCTGCCATCATATGTTATGCTTGCATCCTGCCCGATCATATTTACAGACTAAGATAAACTGCTTGCTTGCTTGCTTTCAAATCATTCACCATGGGTAGAATATTCTGGTACCTGGGATACCAATCGCTGCTTTGATTATTTTTTCCCACGTTTTTAGATTGTCTACTGACAGTTGAAATTACCCGGTGTCTTTTTGTGGACCATTGATGGGAACTGAAGAGATTTTCTCTTCTCGAGAACTGGAGTGAAACATTGAATGGATTTTATCCTTGAAATTCAAGCTGAAGATTCAGATAAGGTTTTCCTGTACTGTTTAATTCGGTATAGATTTTAACATTACAGTGTTGGAAAAAAGATGGATTGGGAGAATGGGACATCTCCACTGGTTTGGAATATATATATATATATATATATATATATATATATATATATATATATATATATATATATATATATATATCTTTCTTTTCTTTCACACTATTCGCCATTTCCCGCGATAGCGAGGAAGCGTTAAGAACAGAGGACTGGGCCTTTGAGGGAATATCCTCACCTGGCCCCCTTCTCTGTTCCTTCTTTTGGAAAATTAAAAAAAAAACGAGAGGGGAGGATTTCCAGCCCCCCGCTCCCTTCCCTTTTAGTCGCCTTCTACGACACGCAGGGAATACGTGGGAAGTATTCTTTCTCCCCTATCCCCAGGGATAACATATATATATATATATATATATATATATATATATATATATATATATATATGCGGATGTGAACAAGCACTTGCATAGAAAACACATCCTCCAAAAGCCAAGATTCGAACCCAGGACCATTTTTTCATGGATGTGAGACGAAGGGTATTCGATTACATGGAATGGAATAGTCATTTCCCTATTAGGGGTGATCATAGCCAAGCACTTAGCGTTCCCGAATACCACACTAAAGGTGCTAGGTTCGAATCCTGGCTGTTGGTTTTGTATATATACATATGTATTACAAGTGCGAATTCCTTGTAAGTTATATTTTTGCTTGTTCCGCATAACATGCTTTTAAAACAAAATTTGGCCTTTTACTTTATTAATGGTTTCCCACGGTGTGATCTTGCATTACTAGAACCGAATGTGTCATCAGAAACCCTGTATGTTTACTGATATCTTACACGATCACCTATGCTGTTATATTATCTATAATCTTCACAGAAGCTTACCACAGAACACAGTTACCGCATTATTGACACTTATACCGTTTAACTGAAGACACGCATAGTGACGTCTGGTCAAAAGGATGTGTATAGTGGTCTGTTTGAAAGGACCCAGTGGTCTGTTGCTCATTGAATTCCTTTTGTACATATCTTCCTACTTTTGAATTCATTAGTTTTTCACACGTGGTCTGTTCTACCTCATCTCCATGAAACTGAAGGGAACATGTGGTCTGTCCTACGTCTTCTCCATGATTTTGAAGAAGACGTGTGTTCTTTCCTAAGCCATATCCATGAAATTGAAGGAGACGTGTGTTCTGTTCTAGGTGTAATGTTGCGTCAAAAGCTCGTCTGGGTTAAACGCTGTACATAATGGTATATAAATATATAGAAATAAAAATGATGCTCTTTATTTCAATCTTATTCATTCTGTATTCAGTAGTTCGGTGAGTGTAGCCATCTTGAGCTCGTCGTTCTCATAAAATTGATGCGACTGAACCAGTACGATGGTAGAGGTGTCGTCTGCCACCTCGTCTTGCAGATCTCCTTCGGGAGCCCCTCACGACTATTCTCTCGGTCAGGACGTACACCGCTTGCATTTCTCACCAGTACGATTCAGTTTTCTCGTCCTAGAAAAAAAAAAAGGTCTCATCAGTACACGTCTATACCATCCATCATTGAGGAGGTCTCAGTGCTCTTAGCGTTCCGAGTCTCTGAGGTGTTATGTCATCCTTGAGCCTCGAGCGGCACCGAGATCCGAATACGTGATCGAGGAACAAAATCCCTCCGTTAATTAGTCGTTAAAAGGTCAGTTTTCGGTTTAATTGGCTGGTAGTCGGTGTCAGGAGCAGGTATAAGTGGGGGAGATGGCAGGGAATGGAGTTGGGGGATGGGGTAAGGAAGAGGACTGAAGAGATTGTGTGTGTGTGGGGTGGGGGGAGACAGGGCGGGGAGGCAGGTACCGGGGAGACTGTATGGAAAAGACGCGAGGGACGGAGGTATTGGGGAGATGAGAGAGAGAGAGGGAGGAGGTGGGGGGAGAATGTCAGATGAGGATAATGATCCGGGCCTGCACGGCATGACAACAAGATAGTAATTAACTCTGGGGCGGCCATCTTCCCTCTCCAAGGTGTAGGTGCCCCTTGTGATGGAGAGGCTGAGGTCCGTCCTCCAAGGTCCATCTCCAAGATGGAGTATAGGTGCCCTTTGTGATGGAAAGGATGAGGTTCGTCCTCCAAGGTCCTTCTCCAAGCCTGAGTGTAGATGCCTCTGGAGGGAAAGAGTACTTGAGGGGCGTCCCTCAGTGTTCGACTCCTACTTCGGGTATAGACGACCCTGGTGATAAGTAGGTGGTGGTTCTCCAAGATGGGATATGGCAGACCCTGGGGGAGGTACCAAAGTATATACAACCCAGGTGATGGAGTGGATAGGGTAAAGACGCCACTTAGAGATTCTAGGGTATAGACGCCTCTTAGGATAGAGAGGCTAGGGCATAGACGTCCACGGGGATAAGAGACTGAAGTATAGACGCCCCTGGCGATATAGAAGCTGGGAAAATAAACACCCCCGAGGATAAAGGCATCCCTAAGGATAGAGAGACTGGTATAATTGCGCCCCTTAGGATAGAGAAAGTGAGGAGCGTCCTGCAGTATCCTGCTGGTTCGTACCCTACAGCTCACGCCATAATGGTTTCGCGTAAGGGCGCTCCGTTCATGCCTCGTTATCATAATCATGCACATGGACTTGTTAGTGATGTACAGATTGTCTTATCATACGTGTGAATGATTTTGTTAAACCTCTTATGTACGAAGGTACGACCCTTAAGCAGAAAGGTACGACCCCTTGAGTATCATGACATGGTATTTGAGCTTACAGTTGAGGGTCGGGTCGAATACCAGGCCGTCATGCCAAAGGGTGGTTCTCTCGCACTCAAGGGTGGTTGTGTTGTGCCCAAGGGTCGTTCGGTCGTGATCAAGGGTCGTTCCATCGTGCTTAATGGTCGTTTCGGCCGTGCAGTCATTCCGTCGTGCTCAACGCTGGTTCGGTCGTGTGCTCAAGGGTCGTTCCGTTGTCCTCAAAAAGCTGAAAGAAAATGTTCAATTCATAGTTGAGATTGAGCAAGTACTTAACTGTAATTATAACTTGTACATCGACCTGTTCCATCCCTGTACACCACACAGTACAGTCACCACGTATATAGCCTGTGGTAGAGCCCCCCTTCCTCCTCCTCTCTCCGGTAGAGAGGCGAGAGAGACAAGCTGGGTCTTACCTCAGCCGTCCGTCACTTCACTGGTGATACTGATGACCCAAAGAGGCTCGGGTGTGTGTGTGTGTGTATGTCTGCCACAGCAGCGGCTGCCAGGAGCCTCAAGGTCATGTATTGTATCACTGTTGCCTGGCACACGCCCATATATATATATATATATATATATATATATATATATATATATATATATAGTCGCTACTGATGTATTCAAGCCACCCTTTACATATACCTTCACTCCTTTCGCGGGTATGTTTAAACGCGCGGGTGGGAGGGATGAGGAGGAGGAGGGGGAAGCTGCTGATTCAAATTTCGGTCTGAATTTACGACAGTTCGGTGGTTTCTGATTAGAGATCGCGCTCTCCTCTGCTTCTCGAGGGACTTTGGTTTGTTCCTATGGTTCCTCTAGGGACGAGATGCCGCCGGGGAACGTGGAACGTGGGGGTGTCGGTCTGTTAGCGTAGTTATTCATGCTTAATGTGAGCAGATGGTCGAGGAAGACAGGTTAGGTGAAGACAGAGGTGGATCAGGTTGGGGGAGGTGGGTGGGGGTTGGGGGTGAGAAAGGGAGGGGGGGAGTAGTCAGGGATAAAGCTTGGGGGAGGGAGGGGAGGGGAGGGAGGGAGGAAGGAGAAGGGTGAAGATGAGTGGGACAACTGCTCAATGGCCTCGTTGCTTCGTTCATAACACGACTCATTAGGCCAAACGGACTAACAATGCTTTAATTATCATACAAAAGAGCTAGACTGACTGTGGCAGTAGGTTCTTGCCCAGATGCCAAAGAGGAAGCCTCTTGCTATCCACACTTGAGCTGCTACTAATATATATATATATATATATATATATATATATATATATATATATATATATATATATATATATATATATGATGCCTATGCAGGTAAAAAGCTAGATTCAAAGTTTCATTTAGATACGAATGACACAATCTTATATTTGTTTTACTCTGAGATGAACAAAAACATATGAGATTTACACAGTGAATATTGCTCATGTCATGTATATCTGTGGCTTTAGATTAAGCAGTTCTGACATACGGGTCCCGCGAGTCTTTCTCTGTTCGCTTCTGTGGAGGGCTACCACGCCATCCCTCACCACCACACCCTCCAGCCCTGCGGCCTCCACACCTTCTCTCACCACCACCACCACTCCCTAACCCCCAGGCCACCAAACCCTCTCTCACCACCACCTCTTCATCCCTGCTTGGCTACCAGATCCTGAATGGTAGATGGCATTGTTCAGTGGTATAACCTAGTCACCCTGCCATTTTCTCTCCATGCTTCCCATATTGCCGGCACAGCCTACCTGCTGAACTGAATATCAAAACGAAAAATATTTCGTCCCAGAAACCAGAAATTTCTGTCCTGCCAAGGAAATGGGTGAATTATTGGCAACGGTGTAAGGGGGTTAGTCATCGCGCGTCTAGCAACTTCCTTGCCATGTCTACAGACTGGGGAGGAACGGACAGACAGGAGCGCCAATTCATAGTATAGCGTCATTTTTTTTTTTTATCTTGTACATATATTGTTCGAATCTGATAATGTGATTATAGGTAATAGCTGTCTGTTAAATGGTAAATCTTGGTAATGATTGATATAAAGACCTGCAGAGTATCTGATGAAGCTGGATAATGAATCGTGTGAAATAAAAAAAAAAGATCAATGTATCAAGAATAATTAAACATGAAAATCACAGTTGATATAATGAAAATTACATTTCATGTGACTAACGATGTAATTGATGTTAATACAATACGAATTATGTCAAACTAAGCTTTTAAAAAAGTGAGTCAGCGTTTGCATTCGAGTGTACTCGTGTACTGACACACACACATACACATTGTGACAGACGTTTTCTTTAGCCAATATATATTAAGAGTTTTCAAAGTGGTGCTGAAGGAATATCTCCAAATAAACAAAATGAATATGGAATAACAGTTTAACATTAACAGTTTCAGTAACTGAAGTTAATCATGCGTTCAACTAGGGAGCAAGGTACGGTGGAATTCTTTGGGGCGAGAAGACCCTCGAGAATATAGCGGAAGCTAGGTACGCCAACGACTCTGTAACACCAAGTTGCGTAAGCCGGGGGATCCATCACGCAAAGCGTAACTACGCCAACGTGGTTGCTTTCCAATGGTTATTGCTTCTCAAATGCTCGATTTTATATTTGCGTGAATTTCTGTATTTTTGCTCCGACTGTTGTTATCGGCGTGCCTTTGATACACCAATTAAGATAACGGGGGTCATTTGTAATGAAGATAACGATGATGATGATGATAGGAATAGTGATGATGATAATGAAGTATATTTTTGTCCTTGCAATCAACTCGCCTCCATGATCGCAACGGTGGGAGACACCACTATGATCACCTTCACTTCACCCTTGACAGTGATGACCTTCACCCTTGACAGTGATCACTTCACCCTTGACAGTGATCACCTTCACTTCACCCTTGAGAGTGATCACCTTCACTTCACCCTTGACAGTGATCACCTTCACTTCACCCTTGACAATGATCACCTTCACTTCACCCTTGACAGTGATCACCTTCACTTCGCCCTTGACAGTGATCACCTTCACTTCGCCCTTGACAGTGATCACCTTCACTTCGCCCTTGACAGTGATCACCTTCACTTCGCCCTTGACAGTGATCACCTTCACTTCGCCCTTGACAAACTTACCGTCACGTCAGTCCCGAAAAAAAGTTTCTTTCGCTTCATCCTCGATGACTACTGCTCCACTGCACCCTTGCCACCACTGGCGTTTGATCTGAGGTCATACGTAGCTTGGTTTGGGTGTTCATTGCTGGGAATGAAAATAGGAAGAAGAGAGTTAAAAAAACAATGTTCTCATATCACAAGGAGAGAAAATAATGATAATAAAAATGACAATAATGATAATAATAATAATTTAAACTTAATTGCTTCTCGCTTCTTAACGAGGTAACGTCAGGAACAAGCGAACAATCGACCTCATTTGCACACACTTCCTCCTCCTAGTTGTCATGATTAATGTAACGAGCCAGAGTCTGCCATGCACAGCCATGACGCCACAGACAGTTGCACAGTTTACCTCAACCGTTTCATATGTCCAGTTTCAGTCCATTCACAACACGTCGCCCGCGCCCCCCGTATACCATATCGATCCAATTTCACGTTGTATGGCTCTCACCCTCTTGAATGTGTGGGCCCCGATACTCTAATTCACTCCATCCTTCCATTACCTTGAACTCTCTCTCTCTCTCTCTCTCTCTTCTGCACTTCCTATCTCCACGAACGACACGTAGATCCTCTTCGTCAGTATTTCTTCACTCATCCTCTCCATATGACCGAGCCATTTCAGCACACACCCTGGTCACCTGTCAAGTCAGACTGCGCCAGCCACCACATTTCTCTTGTCACAAGTGCCATTTCTTAATCCCGCTTCAATACCCCGAATCGTTCATTGGCATGTCTTTACCAACACAACCACTCTCCTTTCTCCCCATACAAACATGTCTTTACCAACACAGCCACTCTCCTTCCTCCCCATACAAACACTGTCGGGAATGCCGCGTGCCTCCAAACATCCCACAGTTGCCCCTTGCCGACGCTGACACCTCTTTCCACACGCTCTGTTTACGTACCCAGGACACTAGACTACTCCTCTGCCGTGTGACTCATTTTCCAGTGCCTTTGTTCCATCCGCCGCTGCAGCGTTCACTCCTATTGATATAATAATGATAGTGATAATGGTAGTGATGATAATATCAATCTCAACAAAAACGACAGTGATAACGAAAATCCAGGAACTACGTTTTCTGAGGAAGAGAATGAATTTCGGCCGTATTTTTTAGCACTAAAGTGATCATGGTTCGAAGCGCGTTTTGTTCGAAGACTATTTTTTTTGGGGTAGCATATTTTTCTCGAGCGTCCAAACTGAGAAGTTGCTCGAGGAAGATCGCTTGAGGACGACTTCTTTGTTACTTCAAGTCGTCTCGCTCCCCAACATCGTTTTCTTATTCACCAACACTTTTCTCGTTCACCAACAAGGGTGTTTTTACTCGCCAATATCGTTTTCTCACTCCCCAGCACTTTATCTTTTTTCCATTCACTAACATGGACTTCTCACAACATGGTTTTCTCGTTCAGCAACACGCGTTTTCTCATTCACTTGACATACTTATTTTTATATCTCACATCAACACTGCTTCTCTCTCTCTCACCAACACTGTGTCCTCTCTCGCCCACATTCCTCTCTCATTCACCAACATATTATACATACACACTCACCAGCACTGTGCCCTCACTCACCAACATGGCTCTTTCATTCACCACCATATTACACACACTCGCCAGCATTGTGTCCTCAATCCCCAACATTACTGTGTCATTCACCAACGTATCAGATACACACTCACCAGCACTGTGTCCTCACTCACCAACACTGCTCTCTCATTCACCAACATAGTATGCATACTCGCCGGCTCTGTGTCCTCAATCCCCAGCATTGTCATTCACCAACATACTATACACGCACGCCAGCATTATGTCCTCAGTCTCCAGCATTGCTTTGTTCATTCACCAGCGTATCATACACACTCACCACCTCTCTCTCTCTCTCTCTCTCTCTCTCTCTCTCTCTCTCTCTCTCTCTCTCTCATCAACACACTTTTTTTTTTTCCTTACACTCGAGGCACAACTTCCTGCGCCATGTCTCCAAGACTCTCGAAACTTTACGAGCTCACAGCACAGCGGAGCGTACTCCCGAGCCAGGCACGCGGCGGGAGGTCGGAGATACGACTTGCAGTATTTTGAGTGTGCTGAAAGGTCTTGTGTTGATACGGACACTATATACAAGTGCTGTACCGTAACCCACCCCACACACACACAACAGCACTCGCTCCACAGGGCTAGGAGATATAGCCATTGGTTTTGTCTCTCTCTCTCTCTCTCTCTCTCTCTCTCTCTCTCTCTCTCTCTCTCTCTACGGGGTCTTCGTTGTCGCCGTTTCCTTGTTCTCAAAGAGACACGGAGCCATTATGTAGAGACGAGTTGGTTCCCACCTATAATGCTCATTAATCTCCCTAGTTCCCATGATGCTCCTCTCCCTGGATCGTATAGTGCTCCTCTCCCTGGATCCTATAATGCTCCTCTGTCTGGATCCTATAATGTTCCTCTCCCTGGATCTAATAATACTCCTCTCCCTGGATCCTACAATGCTCCTCTCCCTGGATCCTATAATACTCCTCTCCCTGGATCGTATAATACTCCTCTCCCTGGATCGTATAATGCTCTCCTGGATCGTATAATGCTCCTCTCCCTGGATCGTATAATGCTCTTCTCCCTGGCTCCATTAATGCTCCTGCAGCTGGTTGGCGATTTAACGATGGATTAACCAAAGCGTGATTATGATATAGTCAGAAAAAAAGGAGTATTTTGCTCAATTGATGGTTTAAGGGTAGGGAGCAGTTACATGTCATTTTAGATAACGCAGTTTTAGGAGAGAGAAATGCCCCCTTGTACCTATCAGAACACAATTGATGTTACACTAGATACTGGGTTTTTTTTTTCGTAACCTGCTGTAACGCACCGTCACTCTGAAATACGTTTTCTGTATTCTCATCTGTATGTGGGTAATACAGCAGCTTGTAGCTGCGTGTTGTGCTGTGAAGTGTGTGGCCCGTCTCCCTTGTACTCTTGAGTGGGTCAGGCGGTCAACCACGTCAAGAAAATGCCTGATTTTTCCGAAGGTAATTCAGATCTCCCAGCGATGTGACTAATTCTTGGATGTGACTGCTTTGGATGTCGCGGAGGAGGAGGGAAGGGAGGAGGAAGGGGATGAGCCAATCATCCAATCACAGGCCGATTATCCAATCTCAGGCAGGTCGTCCTTTCCCCAGATGATCATGCCATCATCATCGGCTGATGGTTCAATCATCGGATGATATCCAACCATGGGTTAGATCATTTTATGATGACACACTACAAACTACCTCTTTTTTTTTATTCGTGTACACACACACACACACACACACACACACACACACAGAGTGAATGACTGTGAGTCAGCACGGGCCCGCAGGTGGCCCACACCCAACCCAGGTGTTCATCCCCCCCCCTCCCTTTTTCTGGGTTGGTTGATAGATGGGTAACTGGCTTAGGCTGTGATGTGTGTGTGTGTGTGTGTGTGTGTGTGTAAACGCATAGGAATAAAGACGTGGTACATACATAAAAGGTTAAGATAAGGGGCAGCACGAACGTAAAACTTTCCCCATTAGCAGACAAACAGGTAACACACACACACACACACACACACACGCACATACCAAATCTATAAAGATGAATGTGTATCATCAGGCGACTTGTATTAAGAATGTCAGAGTCGGTTCCTGAGTTCGCTAGAGGACACCTTAGTCTCTTTGAAGAATTTCCAGAACTATTGTTCATTATGTGAACGAGACACTACTTCCACCGCGGGATCGTTCTTCGACCTCTGGGTGTAAGAGACCTTCCATGCCATGTGTGAGAGAGAGAGAGACACCTAACCATACTCAAGTGCTCAAACCTTCGAGACAGATTTGTATCCTCAGACAAAAACCTTATTGCCGTTTGTGTGAGAGAGACTTTCCCTTTATCGATGTCAACCAAAATCGAATATGTGTGTGTGTGGGTAAATACGTATATATGTGCTCTACTGAGGAGGAATTGTACACTCGTGGGAGCATATCAACCAGCGATCGAGTATGTGTATAAATACGTATATATGGATTATATGTACTTTTACTGAGGAGGAGTTATATACTCGTGGGAACACACCTCTTCGAATATTCCTCTACCCAGGGTTATCTGCTGTCATTCCTTGGCGAACTGTGATGTGAATGACCTTGATATATATATTTTCTATCTTAAAAGTTATTTTTTTTTTTTTCGAGTCTTGAAATTTATATTCGCCGACGATCGTGTATGTACATACTGGAGGGGGTAGTGTCTCTGGCAACACGGCACGAAGTCCCCCAGACGTGATCATTGTAAACGTCTCCTCCTGTTCGTTAACAGTAGGCAAAACCTGCCCTCAGCCCAGTCTTGCTTCTGACATTAAGCTGATTATCTGAACATCTCCGAGGTTATAATTATTCCATGACCGGGGCGAATCAAGGTGGACTCTCCACGCTGGAGTGGGTGGGTGAGGGTGATCCAGTGCATATATTTATGATCTGGAGAGACCCTCGCGGACAAATAGAACGCCAGGGTTCGCTGACGGCTGTGATGCTCAGGTGTGGGTGTGTGGGTGGATGACTTACATTATCCTTCAGTGCCGATCATCAACGCTTGATAGGGTTCCAAAGCTTTCCCCTCCCCACCGCCTGTTACGTTGCTCTGTGCATTAAAATGTTAGCACACTTTTTTTTTTTTTATAGTCGTTGTAGCGAAATCCGATCTGTCCCCATTAAATGGCCTCATAAATCCGCTTTAGTCGTGCTAGCTACAGCTCCATGGAATCTGTTAGTGTTCTCTCTCTCCCCCATGAATTAAGACCAACTAACACGTGTGTGTATATATGTACCAAATTGGAGGTGGAAAGATGGAGTGAAAAAGATTTTGTGTGATCGGGGCCTCAACATGCAGGAGGGTGAAAGGAGGGCAAGGAATAGAGTGAATTGGATCGATGTGGTATACCGGGGTTGACGTGCTGTCAGTGGATTGAATCAGGGCATGTGAAGCGTCTGGGGTAAACCATGGAAAGCTGTGTAGGTATGTATATTTGCGTGTGTGGACGTGTATGTATATACATGTGTATGGGGGTGGGTTGAGCCATTTCTTTCGTCTGTTTCCTTGCGCTACCTCGCAAACGCGGGAGACAGCGACAAAAAAAAAAAATATATATATATATATATATATATATATATATATATATATATATATACTACAGGGTGATTGTAATATTATCATTTCTGTTTTAGTGTCGCTTTACGTGAGGGGGAAAAAGAATAGTTGTGAGCAAGGGAAGGGACATTGATATGATATTAGACATGTCAGGCGTGGAGGAGCTTCCAAGGTGGAAAGCTGTGCATGTAAATTCCGGGTTGGGGTAAAAACATCTCATGATTTACACTGTGAGGCTCCGGTCGCGTAAATGCAGCCCCCCCCCCCCCCCCCTGATGTAACCTGATATATATTCTTGTGGGCCAGACCATAAAATTCGTTATGTCTGTGTTTTAAGCCCTACAATATCTGGCATTATCAGTTTTATTAGTCTCGTAAATTCAGATGTAGATTCTTCGTAAATCTCGCATAGTGAATTTAGACAAAAAAAAAAAAAAATATTAAATCACCATCATTTAAGTCTATATAAAGTCATCCAGCGTATATTCGAGAATCTGTCCTTTTTTTTCTATGAGACAAAAGTTATATTTTTGTGTGTGTGTTTGAGCCGAGTGTATGTCCGTTCGAGCCACGTTACTACGTGTATGATGACCGTGATTTGTGATCGTTTGTTTTCAAGCCAATTCCGTTTTCTTTATACAAGACCCTTATGAATGACGCATCTTATTTTCTTTTTTCTTTTTTTTGATATCTGCAAGTTCTCGATGGCCATGTTTTCAGGAGGTTAGAAAAGAATTCTTCATACGTCCTGTAAAACCCATATTTACTGCGCAATGTATGAATGTGTGATTAAATTTATCGTTAAGAAAAAACAGTAGGAAAGAAAGGGGGGGGGGGTGGGGATGTAACATGTCATTATTAAGGTTGAAATTCATCATCATTTTCTTCTGCTACGCTTCTCATCAGATTGCCTCTGAACTTGGCCCAGTGTATGGTGATGTTTCTCTCTCTCTCTCTCTCTCTCTCTCTCTCTCTCTCTCTCTCTCTCTCTCTCTCTCTCTCTCTCTCAATCTTATCTACATGGCCACACATGGCCACACATACCTGTAACAGTCTCACGTAATTTGGCCACACATACCTGTAACAGTCTCACGTAATTTGGCCACACATACCTGTAACAGTCTCACGTAATTTGGCCACACATACCTGTAACAGTCTCGCATAACATGGCCACACGTACTTGTAACAGTCTCACATAACATGGCCACACATACGTGTAACAGTCTCACGTAACATGGCCACACATACCTGTAACACCCTGTATTGATGCACACCTCAAAAGCGACCACATCTCCTCACCCAAATTTTGTATCGTTTCATCTGTATCTCCCGTCATTTCTGAACTTCGCAGACACACATCATTACTTTCATCCTTTAATTCATATTTTAGTTTTAAGTATGTTTAGTTTTGAAGATTTTGTGTCGAGAAATGCCTACAGCAACATAGGGATGAGTGTGTGAATTGATAGATGTGGACACAGCTTATGATAGGGTTGATAGAGATGCTTTGTGGTAAGTGTTACGAATATATGGTGTGGGAAGAAAGCTTTTAGAAGCAGTGAGGAGTTTTCCACGAGAGTAAAACTTGGGTGCGAGTAGGAAGAGAGGAGGGGATGCTTTTCCAGGTGCAGATGGGTCACTGGCAGGGGTGTGTGATATCACCATGGCTCTTTAATCTGTATGTGGTTGATGTAGTATTAAAGGTAAATGTAAAGGTCTTGTGGATGGGGGGGGGAAAGAGTGCTGTTTATTAGGGGGGATCTACGAGTTGGCTCAGTTCCTGTTTGCTGATGGGAGATTCGAGTGAAAAAGAGCAGAAAATGGTTTTTGAGAGTGTGAGATTGAAAGTTAATAGTATGTATGGATAAAAGTAAAGTCACTAGGTTTAACAGTGGAGAGACAGGTTATTTGGAGTCTGAGTTTGAATGGAGAGAAACTGAGGGAAGTGGGATGTTTAACCTACTTGCAAATGGACATGGCAGCGAATGGAATCATTGAAGATGAAGTTAGTCGTAAGGTGGGTAAGGGGGCGAAGGTCCTGGGCAGACTGAGATGTATGTGGAGAGAGAGGTCACTGTCCATGAGGGCAAAAATAGGTATGTTTGATTGTATAGTAGTCCCGACGGTGTTGTATGGATGCGAGGCGTTGGGCCGAGATCAGAGAGTATGGAATATGATGGATTTGTTGAAAATGAGATATTGGAGGACAGTATATGGTATGAGGTTGGTTGGACGAATAAGGAATGAAAGAGTAAGAGAGAATTGTAAGGTAAAAGGAGTATGTATGAGAGAGCTGAAGAGGATATGCTGAAGTGGTTTGGACATTTGGAAAGAATGAGTGAGGAGGGAGTGACTAAGAAGGTATTAAAAGTCGGAAGTGGAGGGGACAAAAAAAAGAGGGAAAACGAGGAGGTGGAAAGATAGTGAAATAGACTTCGAGTGTTGAAAATATGTGAGGCATGCATGGCATAGAAGGAATTGGAACGATGCGGTATACAGAGGGCGACGTGGTTAAAACCAGGGCATTTGAAGCAGTCAGCGGAAGCCACGGAAAAGTCTGTGGGGCCTGGTTGTTGTGGATAGGGCTGGCTGTAGTTTTGATCCACTGCACACGCAAGTTAGAGGGAGGATATAAGGGAAAGGCCGTTCCTCGTCTGTTCCTGGCAATATCTCACTATTGAGGGAAAACGGTGATCAAGTATATATATATATATTATTCTTTCATACTATTCGCAATTTCCCGCGTTAGCGAGGTAGCGTTAAGAACAGAGGACTGGGCCTTTGAGGGAATATCCTCACCTGGTCCCCTTCTCTGTTCCTTCTTTTGGAAAATTAAAAAAAAAAAAAAAAAAAAAAACGAGAGGGGAGGATATCCAGCCCCCCGCTCCCTCCCCTTTAAGTCGCCTTTACGACACGCAGGGAATACGTGGGAAGTATTCTTTCTCCCCTATCCCTAGGGATATATATATACACACACACACACACACACACACACATATATATATATATATATATATATATATGATATGCCTTAATTTAATACAATATCTTGCGTTATTACCAAATTACGTGTCCCTTCAGCAAATATCATATGCTCACGAGTGCTTGTACGTAGCCGAAGGATTACGATCTCCAGGGTGAGGGAGACCAATTGTAGAACGCTTCGCTGACCGAGGGGGTATCATCAAATCCACCGAGACTGTAAACACTCGTCTTCTTTGATAAGCACTTACGTTATCATTATTATGACAAGTAAATAACTCTGATACCCGTTCACAAGGGGGAGGGGGAGCAGTTCTTGACTTTATTGGTTTATCTAGATGGGTTGCCTTAGTACAGTGGTTTCCGCTTGGTTATTACAACTTCAGACGGTGGTTGTAGTGTGTGTGTGTGTGTGTGTGTAGCCCATCGGCGCTTCTGGAAATTTGTGTGTGTGAGGCCCTTAGCGCCTTTGGGGGTTTATGGTTGTTAGTCTTTGTCTTTTTTTTTTTTTGATGAGTAAATATGTGGTTCTGGGATCCCATGGAATTTTATAGATGTAAAGATTGAAGTTTTGCGTTGATCTGAGAATCATAGAGAATATGCTTAATAAGTTGACAGCTTGGGCACGACCCTTCACCGGGTACGACCTCAGATCAGGACGGTACGACCTTTGATCACTATGGTACGACCTTTGATCACGATGCTACGACCTTTGATCACGACGCTACGACCTTTGAGAATAATGGCGTGACGTTTTGATCTAATGTTTGATGCAGGGTCAGTGGCCACAACGCCATAACCCCGGGTCGTACAGGACATTTTGTGGTACAGTCGTACTACAGGGTCGTACCGTCGTGCTCTTAAAGTCGTACTGCTGAAATGCTGAAGGGGTTATGAAGTTGTCGCAAGGAAGTATGTTTTGTACAACCCTATAATATAGTAAGGTTTCTTCAACGCAGTAATGGTAAGGTTTCTACAACCCTGTGATAGTAAGGTTTCTTCAACTCTGTAATGGTAAGGTTTCTACAACCCTGTAATGGTAAGGTTTCTACAACCCTGTAATGGTAAGGTTTCTTCAACCCTGTGATATAGCAAGGTTTCTGCGATATGGCAATAGTTTCTACACCACTGGGATATAGTAAGGTTTCTACAACCCTGTGATCTAGTAAGATAGCTACAATCATGTGATTTAGTAATATGCCTACACCCCTGTGATCTGTATACAACCATCTCCAAAAAGATCTCGAACCATATACTGTCCTTTTCTGTCGTTTATAACCTCTTCTTAGAACCCGTCTCAAATTTACAGCCATTTAGAATATATACTTCAAATGTGCGTCATCCAAAAAGACATCCTTTGAAAAGTCCAAGGAACCACGTAGGCATTTGTGGAGGATTATCTACGACTTTATTTGTCATCATATCAGTTTCTCATTATTGATAAACCAGCAGCCTGACCTAAGTGAACATTTGAGAGTAAACATTTTTTTTTGTTTACCACAAGTTGCGCTCTTTGTTATCCGTTGTTCACCTGAACCAAAATGAGAATGTAATATACGAAATCTCGAGGGTGCAACACGCCTATGTGTGGAGTATGTCGTGAAGAAACTCAATATGGAAGGTCGAGACCCTTTTAGGGGTGGGAGGAGAGATGTTGGACCAAGAGACGCATTTGGTTATTAGATATTATTATGGTGAGGCGTGACATAGCCTGGAGTTCCCCCCCCCCCTGCGAGAAAACTGGAACATGCCGAGCCCTTTAAGTGCGCATGAAGTGCATGTTGGAGCCTGGAAACATGATTTCGCGATCGCCGCCTCCCCCGCGCAAAATCGCCAAATCGTGGGCGAATATAATTGATTTCCTTCATCCAACATGTGGGAATGTTTGGTCTCTGGAAATCGGTTTGAGGGTTGTTTGCAGTCTGTTGGTGTAAATCGCTATAGTCATCGTGTGGTAATTAGTCATATAGGAAGTTATTCATATACGAGAATGGGATGTAGGTTTTCATATTCGCAGATGTAGCTGAATGAGAGAGATGAGTATTGACCGAACTTTGGTGGAAACTTACGAAGAGTTGGGAGAAAAGTCGGGTCGCATTTTAAGGGGATACTGGTTCAAAAACCAGTTTTTTTTCCTTCAAAGAGTTCCTTTGCAATACGTTCAGGACGGACCTTCAGTGTTGTTAAACATATATCTTACCTGATGGTTTATTGCCTGGTTTATTATCGAAATAAACGCATTATTTGACGAGCGGGACATTATCCTTGTAATGTGTGTGGCCACGGGAGACACAAGGGCGTAAGCGTCCGGGGCCTTCGTGTTGCCTGGAACCGTGTAAGAGGTCCTTGTCCAGGTGGTGCTGGCTGTGTGTCTGTCTGTCTGTCTCTCTATATCGCCTTTTATCTACGTCTGTGTTTGTCTCTTGTCAGTGTCATTATTCCTTTTTTTTTCTGTGCAGGTGAGTGTTAATACTTGTATGTACTTTACGGAGATGAGTTTTACAGTCTTGGGACCACATCTCTTGAATGTTCTCTACTTTCATGCAACTTCTTCAACTCCTGTATGTTGCCTTGCAGTTACTGTGTTCTCATCCAGTTAATTCCATTCATCCCTCACACTCATTCCATAAAGATTCTTCTTCATATCTTTTCTAACGAGTTCGTCCCTTTATAATTTCATATGGCCTCTAGTTCTATTACTGCATCTTCTGAAGAACTCTGCATTGCCTGCACCATTAAACTGAATTAAGAGCTTAGAGGTTGTGATCAGGTCACCCCCTCACTCTTATATCTTCCTTGGTGAGCATATTCAAGGCGAGCTCTACACTTTCCTCCGTGGTTCACCTCTCTTAATTCCGGCATCCTCTTTGTTGCTCTCCTCTGGATCTTCTCTATTAGTTCATTGTGTATCTTTAGGTGCGGTGACCAAATTTGAGAAGCTTAACGTAACTTATTAGATAAAAGAAAACTTGTTGAATATTTCCTTATCCCTGTATTCGAATGCTGTTCGAATATTTGCCTGCAGATACAATGTATCCTTCACTCTTCTCTTAATGTGAGACTCAGGCAAAAAGTTAGGGACGATGTCAACTCGCAAGACTCTCTCACAAACAGACTCTTGCATCTCTCACTGCAACTCCTCCTCATTCCTCTGCGTTCACTTGGTTTGAATTTCATCAGCCGTGTATAAGACTGACTTTGTGGCCATCTGTTCAGGCCTCCATGTCAGTTTGTGTACTCTCCCTCGCTCTTCATTTCCCCTATGACCTTTGCGTCATCTGCACACACACGCTTAGGTAGGAGTCCATGCGTTCCGGCAAGCCTTCCACATAGATGAAGTGGCGGTCCCGGAACAGAAGAACCCTGCGGCACTCCACTCCATCAGTGACCTCGACACACTTCGATAAGTCTCCTTTGACATGCGTCATTTGTTCCCTTCCACTAAGACAGTCTTCCGTCCAAAGATGGAATTTCTCCCTTATACCTGACTGATAATCCAGCTTCTTCTTGTTCAGTCTCCCATGTGGACAGTGTCAAAGGCTTTCTTGCCCCTCTGATACAAGCTGTACACAAAGCCTTCCCGTTTGCCCAACACCCGGCTCCCTCTCGTTTAGAAATCTAAGAGTTTCGTTACACATGGACGCATGGCCTGATTTCCATAAATCCGTTTTGTCTTTCGCCAAGGTAATTCCTCCTCTACAGAAAGTCATCTGCTTCGTTTCTGATAATCTTTTCCAGAACTTTCACCTCATTGCCTTGTTCCCTGCCTGCTGAACTCCATTTCCCAATTCATGTTACCTTAGAATTTGTTGAGGTTTGTGTCGTCTCCACAAACATGTCTCCTCCTCCTGGTCATGTTAAAGTCTCCTTTTTTGCCACAAATCAGACGTAACACTGCATGATCACTTCCTCCAATTTTCTCATTTTGTGCCTGTATGGAATTGCCTATTTGTACTCTGTGTGTGTGTGTGTGTGTGTTACTTCATTAACTTTTGTATTCAGTGCAACAAAAACCTCATGTGTTGTCGTGTCATTGTCTGTTTAATTAGCGTGACCTAAAGCACTTGTCAAACACTTTTATTGAAAGTACATGTAATATATATATATATATATATATATATATATATATATATATATATATATATATATATATATTATGGCTCTGCGTATGTGGAGAGAGAGAGAGAGAGAGCACTCTGAAATAACTCCAGTACCATCATTTGATTCTCCCTACGCATGTTCTTCCCCTCGGTCGAATGAAGTTATGATAGACGTACTTTATCATTATTAATCATTATTATTATTATTATAATTTTTAAGGTTTTTGATTCCCTTTGTCTCCATATAGTACTAGCATAACCAGCGATGCTCTATTCAACGTCCATTTTGGAAATGGTATTGATGACTGAACGGCTCTTGCACACTCCCATGCTTGCCCCCGCTGTCGTGGTCATGACGACTCGTCCTCGTTCACCTTCTCATTTGATGACCGACTGACGTTCACTTGCTCACGTTCCCGCCACTCGGGTTCGCTTTGATGACGATCCAGCGTTCGGTGTCTCGTTGCTCGTGTTGGAGTCGTGCAAATGACGACTAACGACACGGCGTTCACACTCTCATACTCTTCCTCCTGCTGGGGGTCGTGCTGATGACGACCCTGCGTTCACACACTATCATGCTGATGCTGGGGTCGTACTGATGACGACCCTGCGTTCACACACTCTCATGCTGATGCTGGGGTCGTACTGATGACGACCCTGCGTTCACACACTCATGCTCCTGCTGCTGGGGTCGTACTGATGACGACCCTGCGTTCACACTCTCATGCTGCTGCTGGGGTCGTACTGATGACTACCCTGCGTTCACACTCTCATGCTGCTGCTGGGGTCGTACTGATGACGACCCTGCGTTCACGCACTCATGCTGCTGCTGGGGTCGTACTGATGACGACCCTGCGTTCACACTCTCATGCTGCTGCTGGGGTCGTACTGATGACGACCCTGCGTTCACGCACTCATGCTGCTGCTGGGGTCGTACTGATGACGACCCTGCGTTCACGCACTCATGCTGCTGCTGGGGTTGTACTGATGACGACCCTGCGTTCACACTCTCATGCTGATGCTGGGGTCGTACTGATGACGACGCTGCGTTCACACACTCATGCTGCTGCTGGGGTCGTACTGATGACGACCCTGCGTTCACACTCTCATGCTGCTGCTGGGGTCGTACTGATGACGACCCTGCGTTCACGCACTCATGCTGATGCTGGGGTTGTGCTGATGACGACCCTGCGTTCACACACTCATGCTGATGCTGGGGTTGTACTGATGACGACCCTGCGTTCACACACTCATGCTGCTGCTGGGGTCGTACTGATGACGACCCTGCGTTCACACACTCATGCTGCTGCTGGGGTCGTACTGATGACGACCCTGCGTTCACGCACTCATGCTGCTGCTGGGGTCGTACTGATGACGACCCTGCGTTCACACACTCATCCTGCTGCTGGGGTTGTACTGATGACGACCCTGCGTTCACACACTCATGCTGATGCTGGGGTCGTACTGATGACGACCCTACGTTCACACACTCATGCTCCTCCTGCTGCTGGGGTCGTACTGATGACGACCCTGCGTTCACGCACTCATCCTGCTGCTGGGGTTGTACTGATGACGACCCTGCGTTCACACTCTCGTGCTGCTGCTGGGGTTGTACTGATGACGACCCTGCGTTCACACACTCATGCTGCTGCTGGGGTCGTACTGATGACGACTCTGCGTTCACACACTCATGCTGCTGCTGGGGTCGTGAGAGAGTTGGGAAAGGCTTGGCGGAGGGTTCCCGCCGCGCCCTGCGGGAGGGGGTGTCAGAGTTGGGCCCTCCCTCCCACGAATGTAGAGTAGAATCCTCCCCCCTCTATACGGTATGTAAAAGGTAATTACAAATATATGATTACACACACACACACACACACACGCCCGGGCCTTCAGTTGCACGCGCGCGTGTGGTAGTATGTAAGTTGATTGTAATTCTGTGTGTAAACAGTCACATATGCTAAGGTATATGTATCTAGCTACATTTTGATGTGATGCTTGAATATATGTATAATATATATATATATATATATATATATATATATATATATATATATATATATATATATATATATATAGATAGATAGATAATTGTGTGTGTGTGTGTGTGTGTGTGTGTGTTTGGTGGTAATGGGCATCATGTCAATTCCGTTTAGACTGATGATGTTTGTGGTGTAGATGGTGGTGGTTGTGGTGGTGGTATTAGAGAAGGTGATAATGGAGGTAAACACGTCCACACCTCTCCTCCCTCCCGCTACGCCTCCTCCTTGTTTCCATCCTCCTCCCCTTCTCCATCAACCTTGCCCCTTCCTCCTCAATCTACCCCCCTTACCCGTTACTCGTCACCTCTTTATCACTACTCTGGCTCCACTCTCCCAACTCCTCTCTCTCTCTCTCTCTCTCTCTCTCTCTCTCTCTCTCTCTCTCTCTCTCTCTCTCTCTCTCCCACCGAGGCGACTGACGAGGCTCTCTCTCCCGGCCTTCATAAATCGCAATCGCGCCGAAGGTAGTTACACATTAGGAGTGAGGGTAACGTCTCCATCCCCTTTCCTTTCCCTTCACCCCTATCCCCCCTCTCTCCCCTCACTTTACTCAGACGCCCCTAACCTCACCCTCCTCCCCTTCCCCCCTCCGTGTCTTCCCTGACCTTCGTCCCCCTTTCCACCACATCACCACCAATCCCACCCTCCTTACCCACCCCCCCCTCCTCCTCCCTGGTCCCTCCTATCATCTCCCTGATGAAGCTCTTCTCTTAGTCATGACGAAGAACATTTCAATTTTTCTTTTTTTTTATGAAATGCTGAATGTAAAACCCGTGTTAAGGCATTGAGGCATTAGGTAGCAGAAGATGGGAGGTTGTAAAGACGATCTTCATTAGGTAATGAAACTGAAAGATACACCACCAGAAGGTACTGTTCACAGATATTATTGAAACGGACAAAAGGAATGCTCATTAACGAGATGGATAGATATATTCATTACCATCGTAGTCTGGTAGGTGAGACGAGCATAGATAGGTAAATAGATTAGATGTAAGAGATAGAAAGACAAATAATTCATGTAAGATTTTTAAGAAACGTGTTGCAGGTCTACCATTGATGATGCTCTTGAAAGTTTAGTGGTCAGTTGCTGTTTGCTGATGACACGTCTCCGGTGGCAGATTTGGGAGAGAAACTGCAATGACTGGTTTCTGAGTCTGGGAGAGTTTATGAAAGGAGAGAGTTGAGAGTTGATATGGTGCTCCTCCTAATCGACCATTAGTGCCTGCAACCATATATATAACCGTCAGTATTACCAAAAGCATGGCAATACTCCCAGCTGTTACCATTCTTACAACCTTTAACGCTTCCGTACGAACAAAACAAAATTAAGTTATCATCCACCGGGCAACAGAAACCTTCACTTTCGAGTCACTCGAACATTGTTCTCGCCATGCATTCATCCATCGACCATCCATTCATCCATCCACCACACATCAGTCTCCAACCATTACCTCAATCCATCCAACCCACACCATACTCCACCTATTACCACTACCACCAGTATCCCCAATAACACCACTAACCCCATACCACTCACAGTTCCAAGTCTCCCACTTACCACAGCCATCAACACTATCGTTAACACACATCTCCCCCAATGCGGACACTTATGTACCACATCACCACTAGCCACCACGGACCACATCATCATCACAAGCGATCACGAACACCACCATCACTGTTATCAAGATGTGGCATAAATCTTTGCTTTCTATACTTACTTCCTCTGTTGGTGGTGGGTTTTTTTTTTCTGCTTCTCGCTGTTCCCTAATGGATAGGTTCCTCCCTGACCTTTCCATTGCTGTGGTTGTTGATGGATCGACCCCCCTATCCCTCCTATCCTTTCAACAGCAGTGTTCCTCAGATATCTGTCTTATCGCCTATTCTCTTTTATTATCTTTCTATACGTGATCTTCTCTCTTCATCTAACCCTGTTCGCTTTTATGATGATTCCACTCAACACTCTTCAACTCTTCCCCTTCCATCCTTCTGATACTCATTCTCTTTCGTACTTGAACATAATTCCTCTTAGTTCGGACCTGTGCATCATCTCATAATGGGAGCAGTGACGTAATACAATTTCATAATGATAAAACACAATCTCTCCCATGTATCTCCGTCTCTCATTTGTTTCCCTCTGTTCACGTTCAGGACAATACAGTTCAACCCACTAATAACACAAACATGTTGAGCACACACTCATATCCTCCACTCTATCAAGGAGACCCCCCCCCCCCACATAACAACACCACAAAGCCTGCTTCCCAGAAGCTGTCAGTGTTGTAAAGATGCTGTCATTCCTTTGCATGTGGACAGCTATTTCACATCTCCAGTGGGTTTTCTTTGCCCTAGTGTGGAGTACTGTCCACACATGTCTGAGGTGGCAGAATGATAAGTTTTCCATCTCATTACTTCTCGTGACATCTCCCTCTTTTTAACCATCTCTCACTGAGGGTCTTTGATGCTGTTGCTCTGTCTTTGTTCGACACGTTGTATTTTTGTCGTGGTAATAACGAGAGGTCTGGTATTCGTCCCCGTTTTCCAAAGGTCGGACCCGAGGCGCGTGCCTGCCTGCTCCTTCCCATAGCTGTTTCGTAGAGATGGGTCACAGTACTCAGCTGTATCATAACAGTCCCCTGTTTCCCCTTCCCTTACGTAAAGTAAACCAACCTGGACAGAGAGTGATACACTTACCACACTGGGTAGAGTTTTTTGGAGGAGATAATGCCACAGTGTTGTGATCTATGGTGTTCTGAAAGCCCACCAAGGGTTGTACTGAAGGGTGTTGTACTACGCCTTACTGTGGTTACGGAACACCAAGGGTTGTACTGAAGGGTGTTGTACTACGCCTTACTGTGGTTACGGAACACCAAGGGTTGTACTGAAGGGTGTTTACTACGCCTTGCTGTGGTTACGGAACATCACGGGTTGTACTAAGGGGTTGTACTACGCCTTACTGTGGTTACGGAAGACCAAGGGTTGTACTGAGGGGTGTTGTACTACGCCTTACTGTGTTTACGGAACCAGGTACGTTTTCTATGACAGAGGAAAAGTAGATATAGATACGAGAGAACTCGTATGAAGCAAGATCTTACGGCCCTTGCGTAAGATGAGCTGGGTATATTAACTCAGGGTCGTACCGTAGTGATCAAGGGTCGTATCGTCGTGCTTAGATATCGTACCGTCGTCCCCAAGATGTTCTTTTTTTTCTTCTTTAAGTACCCAGAGGAGTATATATTCGAAACGACAGTCCATCATAAAGACACACCGAAGCATTCGATGTACAAAAGACGACCATAACCAATGTTGTTCGCGAGAGAGGAGCATCGCTGCGCGACTGCATTTATACCCTGTTGAAAGCCAGGGGAATACGTGTGTGTGTGTGTTCGTGGGTGTGTGGGGTGGCTGGGGGTGCAACTCGTCGTTGAGAGAGAGAGAGAGAGAGAGAGAGAGCCATTTTTTACCACCAAGATCATAATGATTCGGCGCCTGTAGTTATCGTTTTCTGTTTGCAAGTGGCGCTAATTGATGATCAACTTTTCGTCACAGCGAAAACGGTAATGACGCTCAACTTTGCGCCTCGTTGTTCTGCCACGAAATTATTTTTTTTTCCTTCTTTTTTGGCGGGGGAAATGAGACGCGCAGTCGCTCTTGCAGACGACCCGCAATTACCTTTTCCCTTCCACACTGTTCCCTATCAAACACGCGGGGGAAAAAATATATATATATATGTATATGTGTATATATTAGAAACTAGAAAGTCCAATCTACAGTTGGGTCGAGTTGACGCAGAGTTTTTAACCCACCCCACCCACCCCAAACCCCTCACCCACCCCAAACCCCACTCCCCCTAACACCACCACCTCCCCTAAAAAACCCCCCACCTCACCGTATTACCTCCTCCTCCACACTCCCATCCCATCCCACACCTCCATCCCACACTATTAACAATAGTTATATGGAACCGAGGAGAGTGACAGTAAATCTCTCAAATTTCAATGACCAGGATTGAAATTACAATTTTTTTTAGAATTGGAATTACATTTTGCGTTAAAACAAAGAGTAACAAGTTGGGTTGTGAGGTTTTTTTGTTAAATCACATGACGAAAACAGAAATTGCCCACCCACCCATCTGGCTGTATAAGTTATATTTTTACAAATCTGTTTGCTTTTACTGTTGCATGTTATCACTGATATGAAAACCTTTTTTTTTTTCGTTTTTTTTTTTTTAGCGTTTTTCTCCATGAACTATTTAATAGTGAAAGGCTTTTAGGAGATATCTGGGGTAAAAAAATTCAATATAGAGTTTCAATATCATTCTGTAAAGATGAAAAACGAGTATATATGGCTTTCTGTATATATATATATATATATATATATATATATATATATATATATATATATATATATATATATATATATATATATATATGTTTGTGTGTATATTCCTATGAGTCCATGAGGAAAATGAAACGCGTCAAGTTCCCAGGTGCACCTTCGTGTAATGATCACATCATCAGGGAAGATACAGGAAGGAAATATAAGTCAGTTGATATACAACGAAGTGACGTAGCTAGGACGCCATATATACCAAATGGCGTCCTAGCTACGTCTCTTCGTTGTATATCAACTGACTTATCTTTTTCTTGTATCTCCCCTGATGTGATTATTACACGAAAGTGCACTTGGGAACTTATCGTGTTTAGTTTTCCCCGTGGACTCATAGGAATATACTTGACGCGCAAAATTGTAATCCTTTCCTCCCATGTATATATATATATATATATATATATATATATATATATATATATATATATATATATATATATATATAATATACGCACGCTGAAGTTACCCACGTATCCGGACTATAATTTTGTTGTAGTTTGGTTGTAATGTGTCGGAAACATCTGTACGTTTCAGCATCGCAAAGTTTACGGAGGAAAAAAAAATATCGGGTGGTGGGGGGGTGAAAATCCGTCCGACAGAGCGAGAATGTCAGAAAGAAACGTAAGGTGGACACTGTCCAGGGCAAATGGGGTAGAGAGAGAGAGAGAGAGAGAGAGAGAGAGAGAGAGAGAGAGAGAGAGAGAGAGAGAGAGAGTCTTTATATAACACTGATGCAGAGGTTTTGTACTGTGAATTGACTGTGTTTTGCTACTAGGTGATTAACAGGTGGTATATATATATATATATATATATATATATATATATATATATATATATATATATATATATATATATTAAATGAGCATCATATTTGTATGCTTCTCATGGTTGATTTCCCATGTTCGTCGTTGTGATGTTTTCAGGTAGACTAAGAGCTTACGAGAATTGATTTTTCAGTCTTTCGAAAGATTGAAGTCTTCAGAAAATTATGGAAGGCAAACGACTTGGAAGGTCATTGTTTTGATGTGCTCGAGTCTTAAACATAGACTTGTGCGTGGAAGAGAATATGCAGCCCAAATACACACACACACACACACACACACACACACACACACACACACATTTTCTTATATAACTGCAGAACCCATTTGACTGGGTTACCGAAGCTTGAAGACTACGCTACATCCAGCAGCAGGAAATGGTGGACTCCTTTGGAGTGAGAAGCTTTTCAACGAGATTGGCTTCTGAGTATCGGGAGAGTCATGTTCGAAAGGGGGAAGATGAGAGTAACTATGAGTAATAGCAAGGTTATAAGGCTTAACATTGGAGAGGAACAGGTTAGTTAGAGCGTGAGTTTGAATGGAGAACAACTCGAGGAAGCGAAGTGTTTTTAGGTAACTGTGAGTGGACGTGGGAGCGAATGGAAGCATGGGAGTTATCGAGAGAGGGTGAAGGTCCTTGGAGGATTGAGGAATGTGTGGAAACAGAGGCCATTATATGGGAGGATGAAGATGGTCATCTGTGAAGGTACGATGGTCCAGAAGATGGTCTCTGGATGCAAGACATGGGCTCTTAAATGAGAATGCAAGGAAGAGGGTAATTGTGTTGGAAATTTATATGTTTGTGGGCGTTATGTGGTGTGAGGAGGGTTGATCAAGTAGGAAATTACTGGGTGATACAGAGGTGTGGTATGTAAGGGGCACTGACGTGGTATCAGTGGGCTGAACCAAGGTACGTGAAGTAGCCGGGGGGGAACAACCACGGAAAGGTCTGCGGAGGCTCTTGGTGGCTGTGGTCACGGTACATTACACATGACAGATAAAAGATGGAAGTGAGCGAATGAGGCCATTTCTTTTGTTCCTGGCGCTACCTCGCTAATGCTGATAATGTCGAATATATATAGCATTATATATATATATATATATATATATATATATATATATATATATATATATATATATATATATATAATATAGCATTATATATATATATATATATATATATATATTATCCCTGGGGATGGGGAGAAAGAATACTTCCCACGTATTCCCTGCGTGTCGTAGAAGGCGACTAAAAGGGGAGGGAGCGGGGGGCTGAAAATCCTCCCCTCTTGTTTTTTTTTCAATTTTCCAAAAGAGGGAACAGAGAAGGGGGCCAGGTGAGGATATTCCCTCAGAGACCCAGTCCTCTGTTCTTAACGCAACCTTGCTAATGCGGGAAATGGCGAATAGTTTGAAAAGAAATATATATATATATATATATATATATATATATATATATATATATATATAATATTGCCGGAGGAACTTCTCTCGCTAAAGGAATCCATCCATTTCTTACTCGTGATTGTAGTTGCAGGATCTCCTTAAGAGGCGTTGCAGGGCTCCATAAACAGATCCGAAACCTTCAGATATTACATGGGAGAACCTCAACTTGTATTTGCCTTGAGTACAACCTGGCCAGTCTTTGAGTCGCGAGCATTAGTCATTGGAATCTTGAATCGGATATCATGTGTCGTGATATTTTTTCTTTTTAGAGAAAAAAGAAATCGTATAAATTTAAATAACGTATGATATTAGGTGCATTTGCACAAAAAAAATCTGGATAATTGTTCATGCATATTAATGAGCTCATTGATATTCATATTACACATCAAGTGCTGTTGTAGGGGAAATAATGGTTTAGGTGAACGTAGACTTTTAATCAGGTCCTATAGATTAGATTAGATTATTTTTTTTTCTCCTCACCCACTCATCCTGCGAAATTGAATTATAGGGCACAAAAAATCCATTTCTTTAATAGATTATTTGATTTCAGAGTAGCCTGAATATGCTCGCTTGTCTGATTTGCGTAAAAAATAACGTGCATTTGCTTAGAATTAAGTTTTTCTATTAAAGAAACGCAGGAAAATTATTTTGTATGTCCATGTAGCGTTTGTAATTTATGTGGCTTAAGTCATACGGCCATATGGTTGCTATCCTTGAGACTTGTAAGATAACTGAGAGAGAACCTTTGATATCTAGTTTTCTGCCTCAAGAAAGATATTCCATTTCCTTGGAATGACCTCCAGTTCTGCCACGTTTGGTTTGCGAGGTGTGAGTGTACAGTTGACTGCCACAGAAGCACACTAGGAAGCACCGAAATAACTAGTTAGTCTCTTATTATATGGCGTTTTTAAACCTATCGACAACCAGGGCCGAGAATGCCATCAGCAAATCATAACCACGGATCAAAAGATCGTCAGCGTCTTCGTCAGGCGTTCCCGATGATCCTCAAGACCATACAACTCCTCACCTTTACGACGCTGGCGAAGAACTACAAGAAGAAAGAGGCGAGAATAAGATGATGAGGACGAGGCCTTACACCGTTCGCCATCACGGGGTATAGCGGGAGCTGAGGCAGACGGCGTCCCGCTTGACACCCGAGGCATCTTAATCCATGACCACCTCTGTGAATCATCGTCCGTCAGCTGCAGGGCGGCACGCCACCGGGGGCGGAAGGACGCCAGAAGGACGTAGGATTCTATAGCCAAAAGCACGGGAGGCTGATGATTAACGCCAGAAGGACGTAGGATTCTATAGCCAGAAGCACGGGAGGCTGATGATTAACAGGTTTACGATAGAGAAAGCCTTGTGCCGGTGTGGGAGTTCAATTAGCCGGATGTTTGGGGAGATACATATGTTCTTGGTGTCATTGTCAGTCGGGCAAGGGAGCGGAGCGATCGGCTCTCCGACCAGCGAAGAATTTATTGAATTGCGTCCAGTATTTTGAAACGTTTTTTCCCCTTTCACACCCATAAAACTTTTACTATCATAGTCGACAACAGTCATAAAAAAAAAGTATATGAAAATTGAACATCTTTAAAAAGAAACTGGATACGATCGAACGTCAGATAAATAGTCGAAGTGAAAATGGAATAAAATATAGGACGGGGGAAACCCCCCTATTCACCTGTTGAATTCTGTGATGTCATCCTAAAGCTGACCGTCGCCTCCATTCATTGATTGGATTCGTTTTCGGAAACTCCTGTTATTCGCCAATCACCCACTCCTCCCCTTACACCGACGGCTCCCACGGTCACCCAAACGCCACTCCTCAAGCATCACTAGTTGTGCGTAAACATCTCCCATTGACTCGATTTCCCTCCGCCCAGTTTTGCCTATAGAAATGGGCATTCGATTAAGCGGGTTGGCGTGAGTGGTGTGTATGGGAGGGTGGCTTAAAGCTGCGGGCTGATTGGTCGTATTGACAGAGCGACTTTAATGTTACGTGTATCACTCGAGGGAGGGAACGTTTGTGGATCTTTGTCTATTTCTCGGAGGGCGCGTTTCTCTTCCACGACTCTCCGTTGGTGCCCTGCGTTGTCCGTGAGGTCATTATAGGCCATTTGGGTTCATTCTGGCGTTGGTTTCGAGGCGTTTCTAATGATCCATGGGAGGTGGTAGTGGTGGTGGCATTATTTAGGACGCTCTGCGCCTCCCCGGCACGAGCAATCGGAGCATTTCATCTCTTTCGTCAAAGTCCGTGATATTTTTTGTTTTTTTTTCTTTTGGGGGGCGTCGACTTACTCGACTGCCGTGTTTTCCTGTCATCACCCGCGCGCGCACGTAGACCGCTGATTGAGACGTTGCCCTGCCCTCCTGCGTTCGCACTTCGTACTTAACCGAGGTAAATGCAGCCACTTACGATACTGGTATGGCGATCTTTAGCCGCTACTAGTATTCCCTTAATGATGATAGAGTGACGTGAGACGGACGGGGCAAAACCAGTGAGGTGTAATACAGACGTATAGGGTGGTTCCCTAGTGGAAAAGATTGCCCCGTAAAAGACCGCTCATATATATGTCGGTGTGAGCCGGACGCGTTATATATGGCACGGGGGAAGTACGGTGTTTATCGGGTATTGTGGTTGATTGGGTAACCTCATCTAACCACGTACCCGCGCGAGGGCCTCGTTCCGTTTCCACGAGCGATCGAAGTTTCGCTTGGTCTTGCTTCACCTGCGTCCATTATTTTCCCACAGTTCAACAGAGGCTCTGTGAGTTTTGAGCTCTTTTGTGCTACTGTTTGTTCCGTGTTTGAAACGGGGATGTGTTAGTTTTTGCATGTTTGTGTATGGGTAAGTTTGTGTGGGTGTTTGTATCGTCACTAGTCTGTACAAGATTTCTGGGGGAGTTTAACATTCTTAGGGCCTCATCTCTTCGACAGTGTCCACTGCCTATAGGACTTATTACACCTCTGTTGACCACCTTGTTTAGCGAGTGTCTTGCTCTATTTTCTCAGGTTTTTCTATCCGTCTTTTGTAGAAGCAGCTCGCTATATACGCCATCACTCTAGTTTCAAAATTCAAAGGCTGTGATCACGTCACCTTTTCATTCTTTTCTCCTCCACGTTGGGCAGTCTTAACACTTCTAGCTCTCCACTGTAACTCTGCTTCTTCTTCGTAACCTTCTCTTTTTTCTGCCCTCCTCTGGGGCCTTCTCTATTAGCTCTTTGTTGCCTCCTTTGGCGCGGTGACCAGACATTCTGAATCGTATCCTAGTTTCGGCCTAACGTAAGATGTGAACAATTCTTTTTTTTTTCTCGTAATTACCTCTTTGTTCTTGCAAGGAGGGATTTTTTTTTTTTTTTTTTCACCCGTGGACTCCCATTTCTTGACCTTTTTCACAGTTATCCACCCTTTCTCTGGAAGACCTTCTCCCCGTAACGACGTGATCAGAAACAGTCAGGGAACTTAAAAGCTCTAATTAAGGACGCTTACATCCCCCATTCAACCAACATACAGAGGTACATGATTGTTACCTTCTACCCCCCAAAAGCACAATTATATTTCCAGTCCAGTTTTTGTCGCCTTCCTTTGAACCCGCTCCAGCAGATGTGTATACCTGCCTGCATATGTGGGATGATCAAACTGGTGATGTCTACCGAGGCTGGCGTTAGATGTGTGATGATATAGATTTGTGAACGTCCTTCTGTCCACGTGCCTTACACCTCCTCAGTCTGGTGTTCCGCTGCCAACACTAAAAGAAAAAATAAATAAATCGAATATTTTTCATATCTTAAAGGAAATCTTCGTAAATTTGTTTTTCGTTCACCCTGAATGCTTAAATTTCTTCCCATCCTTACAGTTTCACTTGATTTTAATGTTTTTTCAAACAGGAATAAGATGATTTAAGTATTATCTGTAGATTCGCCCCCAAACGTTTTTCTAGGTTAGGTTACGTAAAGCTTATACTCAACCCATCCTAACCTAACCTAACCTAACCTAACCTTACTTTACCTTGCCACATCTAACCTTGACTAACGTAGAAAAAGTTAGGGAGAAGGAATTGACGAATCTCCATATGATCCCAATTTTTGCATCAGCTCAAAGTTTCCCTTCAAAATATGTGAAAGTAGGTGATATAGGAAAATTTCCCCTGCGAAGCAAGGAAGACAAGATTTCCCATTTTCTTTTTCTTTCAACAAAAACGTTACTTGAGTCTACTCTACGTTTTCCCTTCAGGCGTGAAAGAAAACATGATTTATTGCCGTTTTTGTTCGCCCTAAATTGATGTTCAGCTTGGACTGAACTGATCCAAGCAAAAGCTATATGTTCATGAACATTTAGTTCAGCCTTTTTAAATATTCAGGATTTAAAATGTGATGCAAATTTAATACATATGGTTTTGCACACATGATATATACAACACAAACCCACAGAGATTAATGGTTGCTTAATTTTTTATTAATGATTAATTTTGTTTGATTTGTGTTGGTTAATTTTGATTTTTATTAATGGCTAATTTTTTATTTCTTATTTTTATTAATGGTTAAATTTTTTGTTCGATTTTTTATTGATTTTGATTTTTATTTATGGTTGATTTTGATTTTTTGATTAATGGTTAATCTTGTTCGATTTTTTGGTTGATATGAAATGGTCTTCTTGACCACAGGTCAACGATGCTTACCTCGGAATCACACGTCGATAATCAGCTTGGGTAATGGAAGATGATGGTCACACCTCGAGGGATAACTTTTAGTCTGCATTTGACACTGAAAAATTCGAGCGTTGGTTATAGTAAGGTGTGGTTGCCAGCGATGTGGGACTTACGGTGATTTAACCAAGTATATGATGCAACTGGAACAAGGAATATATGCGTCACTTGTTCTGGTTTATGTTTTATGGGATTATTTTATGGAAAATAGCCAAAATGGAAACCATACTTGCAAACGCACATGAATACCAAATATATATATATATATATATATATATATATATATATATATATATATATATATATATATATATATATATATATTGGAAAGGATCACAATTTTGCGCGTGATCAAGTATATTCCTATGAGTCCACGGGGAAAATGAAACACGTTATGTTCCCTACTGCACTTTCGTGTAATGATCACATCAGAGGAGATACAAGATAGAAATATGTCAGTTGATATACATCGAAGAAACGTAGATATGACGCCATTTGGTAACTGACTTATATTTCAACTGACGTATATTTCTTTCTTTTATCTCCCCTGATGTGATTATTACACGAAAGTGCACTTGGGAACATAACGTGTTTCATTTTCCCCGTGGACTCGTATATATATTCTAGCCTAAGTCAATTACCCAGTGTGCCCGCTGAGGCGAAGATGAACACCAGGGTAAACTGCAGGCTGGCAGCCTAGGGAAGACGTATGTCTTATCACAGTCGTGCTTCATTCTGCCGGAGTAAGTAGATATCTCTCCTGAGCTCAACAGTACTATGGAACGCTCGTCTTCATAGTTTGTTCACGAGACACTGGTGGCAGGTAATTGATATTTGGTTCGAATGTGGCAGTCAAAAGTGCCCGTATATTTTTTTTTTTCTCCTTTTTTTTGCTGTCCCGTTACTTAAGTTCTGTGGAGCACCTGCGTTGTGACTTTGACCTACTTTTAAGAAGGGCTTTAGAATATTTACTCGTTCTTCTATGCAGCTTTTTTGCGGTTCAGCGAAGCAGGCAGACATCGAAGTATGCCTCTCGTGTCTGCTCAGAGAGCATTTTCCTTTTTTCTTCCACCATTCTTCTGTGGTGGTCAGTGCCGTCCCAAAACACACAGTCTGTCTTTCCATCAAGTGAGGTATCTCTCTAAGACTGGGAATAGATCCCATGAAATATAGCATTCAAACTCCTCAGTGGAAGTCCTTTTCTGTTTCAGTAAATCCTTTTTTTTTCCCCGACTCCTTTTAGTCTGAATAGGTTTCTGTACTGATAGATTGCTCGTGATTTACGAAACTCTCAAACACTTTCTTTTCTGTCTCTCTCTCTCTCTCTCTCTCTCTCTCTCTCTCTCTCTCTCTCTCTCTCTCTCTCTCTCTCCGTCGTGTCGAGAATATAGTGTGAGATTTTCTGTGCTCTATGTCCTCCTCATTCTTCTGTCCTCCATTCGTTTTCCTCTCAACCTCCAGACAAATATCTGTACTTCATCTTCCATTGGCAGTCTCTTCTCTCCTTCGCCTTTCGACGTCTTTAACTTAGCACCACACCTCTTGTACGTTATCCACAGTTCTCTCGTCTCCCACCGCAGGCACCCGTTTCCCTAACTCCTTCATTACATACTTTACCTAGCCTGTAATACTGATGCAACCCTCTCACTGTGGGATTGCGTGTCCTACTTCATGTTCAAAATTTACTTATTCTTTTTTTTTTCTCTACGTCTGTGATTTGGCTGCCTTCCTCGCGTCTCCATTAGTTAGTCGTGTGTCTTTGTAATCATGTCGGTATGTCTTTTGCATGCAGTTACTTCACTGTGTGTGCGTTTTTGATGTTTATAGATCGCACGTGTTTGTACACATGTATTATGTGCGTGTATATATTAGCCTATACGTAAGTATTTGTATGTGATTAGAGGCATGATTGGTTCCATCTGTAATGCATGTGCCTTGTGTACCCAGAACATCAGCTGTTGCATCGCCCCAGACCACCGACAACAACAGAACACAGACGACGCCTTACAGTTAAATAATAACAGCACACGCTATACCTGCCTCGCGTCTCGTTCATACCACCCATTCATAAGCGTTACCCCTAAAAAAAAAAGAAAAAGATACACTAGGATTTATTCCGCGTTTCGTTTCCATTGTGATATAATGAGCCAGATCATTAAAAGAACGAGGGAGGAGGAAAAAAGAAAAAGAGGAGGTTAGGAACGCCATATTGGGTTGCTAGCAGGTGCCCCTTGAGTGTCGCAAGTCGCGCCATTTCGACTCTGTGTCGAATAGTTATGACACCCTTGCTCTTGCCAAGCTTGCTCGCACCCTCGAGTCTCCTCGCCACCTCAGGTCTACACGATCGTATTTATAGGTGAGAGGCGCGAGTTAATTGCCTTTTCAGCGGTGTGTGGGTTAGCTCCTCCTTGCCCCCTCCCACCGAAGATGGAGCACAGCAAGCCTGTCTCGGTGCTATGGTCAGGTGGTGTTAAATTAGCTGACAGGAGGAACCACACAATCTTGGCTTCTTCGTAGCTGTTCTTAGTCTATTGCTTTCTGATCTGCTAGAGGTAGGGTGTCTCTCTGTCTGTCTGGGGATTTGGGAGAGAGAGAGAGAGAGAGAGAGAGAGAGAGAGAGAGAGAGAGAGAGAGAGAGAGAGAGAGAGAGAGCTGGGTTATTATAGTAAGTCGAGGGAATATATGGGATTTACCTCGGGCTTTAGTAATAGCTGACGAGAGCTACTGGTGGTGTTGGGGGTGAGGTGTCGGGAGTGTGGAAATGAGGATGAACAGCTGGGGATGTGGGAATAAGAATGAATGGGTGGGGTTTAGAGTGAAGTACCAAGGGTAGGTTAGTTAACCTGCATTAGTTAAAGTAGAATTGTGATTTTTTGGGTGATGGTACTGCGTGTCTTGGCCCTTCCCATGGATTCGACGAAGCTTGGGTTAGTTATTTTTCCTGACGATATGAAAAGCGTTGAGAAATTGTAAAAATTCCCTCGTGAATAATTCTTGTCTACCTTTCTCTTGATTTCCTGCCACTTTCTCTTGTACTTATCTCAATCACTTGCACTGCTTCCTGTCTATACCGTCTTTCCTTTCCTTTTCAGTTCCAGTTTAACTCCTAATTTCATTACTCGTTAACTCTTTCCAGTACTTTCAGATTCCTCTTTCGATATGTCACACATTTCGCCGAATTATTTAAGCACTACTTCCATAAATACCTTCCATTCCATACATGCCATTGTCAATGCCATTTCTCATTGAACTTCCCATTGTATCTCTTCACCAAAGCCACTTTTCCAAACCCACTCACTTCGACCACTTCATTCAGCTGTATGTCATGTCCTCGTACCTTAACCTCGTCATCAATTTTTAACATTTCTCTAACAAGGAACTACACAGACATCCCACTTGCTGCCCTGCCTTAGCAGGCTCACATCCAACAACTTATCCTTTGCACACCTAACACAGAATCTAGTAATGTCTGTAGACTCCGGACCCCACTTACCCATGTATATTCATTTACAAAGTTGTTTCTTCAGTATTTTCTCAATCATCACACGACACAGCATCTAGACAAGGTTTTTTTTTTTTCTCGTTTTCATTTACAACATGCACTCGATACCCCATAGTCACGACCTTGATTGTCACATCACCCACACTTGCACTCTGATCCCATAGCACCAAAGAACTCGCGCACTCATCTCTCCATGGTGCACACCCTTTCTCCTGCTCTCCTTTCATTTATAGGTGCATAAAACACAACCAGTCACCTGCCTCTTGTGGTCTTATTTGCATTCTAACACACACATCACTCACGAACCCACTTCTTTGCATTCGGATTCAGTCTCGCAGCTTCGTCTTCAGTAGAAATGCTGTTCCTCGTGCTCTTGGCTTCTCCCTGACCACGATCTTTTTAACTCCCTGAACATTGCACAAAACCATTCTATCTCCTGCTCTCTCTCCCACTCAAATGTTTTGCTCAGAGCCGATATATCCAGGTTTCTCTCGTCGTATATAACACCCGCATTACATTCCCTTTCATCGCGGTTACAGCTGAGCACATTCAGAACTCCCAGACGAAGGGCCTTTGAGGAGAAGTCCTCGCTTGGCTTCTCCTGTTCCTGTGTTTAGAAAGTGATGAAGTGAAGAGGAAGGAGATTCCACTCCCCGCTCCGACTCCCCCCACCCTCCCCTGTTTCTCACCTTATACGACCCGCTGGAAAATGCTGGGTAGGATCTTTACTTACCTATTATATATATATATATATATATATATATATATATATATATATATATATATATATATATATATATATATGTGTGTGTGTGTGTGTGCACACGTGTTGCTGGACTCCGCCTACGTGGTTACACCTCCAGTTGAAAAGCCAACCTTCATCAGTTGAGAAAACAGCGTACAGTTTTCGTCAGAGACCTTCTCGGTTGAAAGAAGGTCAACCTGTCCCTTGCTAATGAGTGTAGCGCAGCTCCGGAACTGCGGAAGCCCACTGAATAAGTGGTGGTAAGGTTGTAAACCCCAGGACACCATTGTGAAAGGGGTTCCGAGGGGTTGTACAGTAAGCACACACACACTTTATTAACTCGCTCATGATTACGGGCGCTTCATTCGTCTGTAAAGTAGGTTTGGATCGTATGTATTTCTTCGCATCTAGTTTTCAATCACAAGATTTCTGTTTGATTATTGAGGATTTAAAGAATCGTGTCTACCTAAACAATATAGACAGAGATCGCTCTCGAACGTTTCAACTTGGATTATACGACAAAGTAATTTGAAAGTCGAGATATATATATGTGTGTGTGAGTGTGTGTGGCCTCTCCAAACGCGCAAATATACGATAAGAAGTGCGACTTCGTCAGTTATTGTCGTCCAGAGCGCAGAAGTGGGAAACTTAATTCAATCTACTATAGTGCTCTCGCTCGCCTCTCTATAATCGAATTTTTAATCCCCAAATCCGAAGGCAGTTCAGACGTGGGAGGCAATCTGGGGCGGTTAATCGCCAATGAGAGAAGCTACCTGTTGAAAGGGATTGTCGACCTTGTGGCCCCGCTAGGCGTAAGAGGGGGGGGGGTGGCATACCCCTATCTTGCGTCTAATGGATGAACGCAATATTAGGTGGTATAAATGGGACTTGTGATTCCCAGTGTAATTATCTAGTGCCTTGGGTAAGGGGGAGCTGTACATCCTGGGGGTAATGGACAGGTTTCTTTGAATCCATAGGATCAGCCATTGAGGGTCGACTGTGTGTGTGTGTGTGTGTGTCCCACCTCAGTTCATTTCGGTCTTGTATCTCGAGTGAACAGCGTTCGAGTTCCGTGTCAGAGTCAGGGTGGCGTTTGCGTCCGTGGCTGATTCCTCTGCTTTTACGGGAGTGATCTAATGAGGGTGTAACTGAAGCATGTTTTACAGCAAGTGGTTCGGCGGGCTGGGTTTTTAACTTTTCCCGTAAAGCAGATTCATGTATATGAATATTCATATGCCTGACAACGCATAAAACATACACCCGACGGAAGCGACAGGAAGGTAACTTGCTCAAAAAAAAAAAATTGTTGTACAGCACTGTAAAGGAATATGATTTACCGCGGTAGCAACCAGTGGCCGTAAGAGGAGGAGGAGGTGGAGGTGGTGGTGAAAGCCAGCGAGGCGGAGGTGGCGACCGGCAGCAGGCGAGTAGCGGTACGAAAGGCTCGGCGCTCGCCGACGCGACGCGACGCTAGCGCGCCTGGCACCGCCGTCACAAACTGAAGGTCAAAAACATCGAGTGTTTGATGAGGAGGAGGAAGAAGGAGGGGTTTGGGGGTTGGTTACTGGTATATCCTCTAATGTTGTCTGGGGAATTCTATGGATATTTTAGAGAACGGAAGTTACAGATTTATGTAGGGAGTTGATACTTCAGAAGATGTGAGGAGTTCGAGTAGCTATATTGTACTTGGAATGTCGAAGTTAACTCTTAAGATGCTCTCTCTCTCTCTCTCTCTCTCTCTCTCTCTCTCTCTCTCTCTCTCTCTCTCTCTCTCTCTCTCTCTCTCTCTGTCCCCAAGGATTTTTCATAGCTTTCATAGCTTCCATTTCATTGTTTACCTAGACCCTTAAAGGTTTCGGAACCCTTACTCTCTGTAACCTTGTTTGGCCATACAGATCCCTCAGCACTTTCGCGTGAAACTCCAGATGATCTCAATGAAGCTGAAGCTACAGCTTGTGAAGTGCCTTTTACCCTTGATGGATATAATCAAGTCATTTCCTTTCAACGAGATGAATAAACGTAATACATCAGATGTATGGGTATAATACTCGCTACCTGTTAATTGTTATTTATTGTCATGCATTAATAGTATCATTTCTGCTCTGGGTGTATTCAACTCGCTCTTTAATAGGTTCTGATGTCAGAGTATCTCATTTCGTACTTATGATCAGGGGTTATAAATGAGATTTAACCCCATCTGCATAGTGTTGACCAGTGTTCTAAACGGACCACACCAGTTTGAATGCTGGAAAGAAATATAAAAGTACCTCTTCTCGTAAAGTCATTTATTATTGGCTTTTAATGCAAAAGGATCAGTTTTGTTTTACTCTTAAGAAATGTGGTAATCGCTTTGTAGGAGATAGCAATTATTTTATGTCGTGAGGAGTTACTGGATTTAAGGACATGTATCGATTTTTTTTGTACTTGGTCCTGTAATAGGGTGGTAAAGGGTATGCCAGAGGAAGATGTAGGACGATCATTACTCTCCTGATGTTTGATTTCTTAACAGAAGAGGACCAGAAGACGACACGTCAAGGTAGGGTGAAAGGTATTTCTTACCACTGACTGGCGTAAGGTAGTGAAAAAATATTTTTCTTACCACTGACTGGCGTAAGCTTGGGTGAACGCTAATTTACCACTGGCTTACGTGAAGTAGGATGAAACCTATCTTACCACTGACTTGCGTAGGTTAAAGATTATCTTTCTTACCACTGACGTGCGTAAGTTAGTGAAAATTATTCTTCTTACCACTGACTTGGGTAAAGTGAGGTATCTTTCTTGCCACTGGTTTGCGTATATGAATAATCACAGCTGTGCTAAAATTACTCTAAACTTATGAGACGACTTGGCCTCATGTTAACGTACGGAATGCGGGGTTATTATACAATTAAACTTCTGTGTGTGTGTGTGGAGAGAATATCCCTCGTGGTTTCGACTCCTTGTCACTGTGGTGTGGTTGGAGGCGGTCATGTCTGCCGTGCTACATATGAGAGATGATGGCGTGGTGGAACTGTCTCACTCTCTCTCTCTCTCTCTCTCTCTCTCTCTCTCTCTCTCTCTCTCTCTCTCTCTCTCTCTCTGAGTGCATCTCATGATGGCTGGAGTTTTTTTTTTTTTTGCTTTGTTTGGCGTTACGTCAGCTTGAATAATAATACCCAGAAAGCTGTTAACACCCTGACAGTGGGTATATAGCCCCGACTGAATATTAAGAACGTAGTAGACTCGCGCGCGAAACCCCTCAGACTGGAGGAGGGAGGGAAGAGGTGAGGGAGGGAGGGAAGGGTGAGGAGGGCCGGAGAGGGTCGGAGGTCACCCAAAGTAAAATGAAGCGAGTTTACCCCCATAAAATTCTTTCTCTTCCACTCCTGTCGCGTCAGGACGGGCCGACGAGAGAGAGAGAGAGAGAGAGAGAGAGAGAGAGAGAGAGAGAGAGAGAGAGAGAGAGAGAGAGAGAGAGACTTTTTGATGATGCCAGCTCCATAAAGCTTCTTCGCATCCCTTCTCGTTAACATATTATCAGATTCTATTTAATGTCTTAATGAGATTCTTGATAAACGTACGTTGCTCAGCTGACATAAACATGCCTCCGGTGCAGCTCTCCCTGCCTGGCCTTAGAATAACTCGAATTTATATTGCTGCAACAGAAACTCGATCTTCTGTTTTTAGCTGTGAACCTTGCCACCTCCCAGGTTGTATATATATATAAGTATATATATATATATATATATATATATATATATATATATATATATATATATATATATATATATATATATATATTCTTCATACTATTCGCCATTTCCCGAGTTTGCGAGGTAGCGTTAAGAACAGAGGACTGGGCCTTTGAGGGAATATCCTCATCTGGCCCCCTTCTCTGTTCCTTCTTTTGGAAAATTATATATATATATATATATATATATATATATATATATATATATATATATATATATATATACCTCAGTAACCCTTATGTACATTTCGTTCGAGAATTTTACTCTACCATTGGTTTGGTTTGGATTCGTAAACATTTCAGGACTGAAATGTTAATGTGAGGGTTAAGACAGGTTTTTTTTTCTTTATCTCTTCTTCATTCATTGAATTATCTGTTCTCGTATTCACTTGGGACTCTCCAAATTTAGATATGTCAAGTCATATTCATCGTCCACTTTCCAAATTCAGGTGTGTTGATCCTATTCAGTGGGCACTCTCGAAGCTCAGGTATATTAAATTGCATTCATTGGCCACTATCCAAGGTCAGGTATAATAATCTGAGCACTTTCCAAGTTCAGATGTATTAGTCATTTCTTGGAGTTGGGAAGGGATACAGGTGTGTGTGTGTGTGTGTGTGTGTGTGTGTGTGTGTGATTATTATTTTTGTGTTAGGGGGAGAGTTTTGTACTCTTGTTGCCCCGTCTCTTAACTTTGTATATGTGTACTATGTTTTTACTCGTATGCGCGCGCGCGCGCGCGCACACACACACACACACACACACACACACACACACACACACACACACACACACTCTCTCTCTCTCTCTCTCTCTCTCTCTCTCTCTCCAGCCTAAGACAGGTGTGTGTGTGTGTGTGCCTGTGTGTGTGTGTTTTAACTTTGTCCGTTTACACGCGTTTATGCGTGTGTGAAATTGTTTGTGTATTCAGAGATGTCATCTTTAAAAATATTTCCCTAAGATCCTCTCTATAAATCCACTGGACGTGGCCATTTAACACTTCCTGCGTGTAAGACATACAACGTGGTACCTTCAAGGTATCAGACACGTAAAAGCTTCGAGATATATTGGTAGTACTTTGTCATTTGTAATACGATCCTTAGAAGAACAGGAAAAAGTTCAGGGTCGTGAGAATGTGATTAATGTTTGTAATGCTCATCTTGCGGTGAGAAAACGTACACACACACACACACACACACACACACACACACACACACGGGACAAAACGAGTGTGAAAGTGTGTCAGCGTAACACACACATGGTAATCAAACACATATTTCATTCCTACGCATATACACACTCGAGGATAGATAATTAATTACAAATAGATGATTATAAATACACACAAGTAGTTACGACATTCAAGTTTGCTGATGATGCCGAGGTCATTAAGGAATTGAAGAGTAATGAGGATTGCGTCAGGTAACAAAAGGCGGACCTAGACAAACATTTTGAGTCCGTCTGTGGGAAAGAAACTACCAACTTGGCCCTGATGTACTTCAAACCTCCCCCTCAGTAAATGTTGAATAATGGAAGCTGGGGTCAGTGTGAATAAAGACCTCGACAAGAATATTATCTAGCGGGAAATAAGCTCCATGAATCTATGCAAGAGAGGGACCTGAGAGTCGACATTGTACCTCTAACCTGTCGCCACAACTCGATCCTCTCGGGGAGAAGCGAAGGGATAAAAAAAAGAGGAGGGAAAAGTAGGAGACAAACTGTCTGTTGGCGAATGTTAGAATTTCATGTAAATCCATGAATAAGGAAATGCTCGCTTGAATAACTCAGGGCGTGTATTGGACCAGAACAAGAATGTGCGTCTCGGGTTCGGCCGCTGCACATAAAGAAGGCCGAAGAAATGTAACAGAAAAGGTACAGAGGATCTTTCATCAAAGATGGTATATACGTGATTTAAGAGAGCTAAATTACAGCGAGAGGTTGGAGGCCGCCGTGAATTTGTTCAAGATGGAATAGGGAAGAGTAAAGGGTGACTTGATCAAGGCTTTTGAAGTTTCCAAAGCAGTTCGAGATGACGACGATGGACATATCTTCTTCCAGAGATGCGTAGATAAGCTGTCACAAGCCATAAACATGAAGCTTGACACGGTACTTATACCAGGGTTGTGAACCGGCGAAATAATTTTACATGATGATGTAAATGATGATGATGATATACAAGGGAAAATATACGACTCAAAAGCTCCCAGCCCTTGCGGTACGTGTTCGTAATTAGACACACACACACACACACACACACACACAAACAAACATACACACACACACATAAACATACACACACACATACATAAACACACACACACGCATAAACATACAAACACACACACACACACACACACACACACACACACATGGTTAGCCTTATTCCCCTATCCCGCCCCCCCTTCCCCTTTCCCTACCCCCTTAAGAGATGAGATGCGGATGGCGAGCGTCTCTTGTTTTGGCTGGCGGCGGCTGGTGGTGGTGGCGTTGGATCGCATCGGAACCGACGCACGTTATCCCATTCTTCATTTAAATGGGAGACTGCAGTGTAGGGGGTCACCACGGTGGCTGGCGCGAGTGACAACATGCGTCTTAGAGGCCCCCACACACCCCCAGAGGGAAAAAAAAGGAAAATCCCCACGGGGGTCCCCGGTCTGTACCGGAGGGGAGGGTGATGGAGGGGGCGAGATGCACCCCACACCTCCCGTCCTCATCATGTTCGTGTGGGAAGTTCCCCCTCCTTCACCGTCCTTCCCTCCCCCAGCACTCCTTATCGTTTTGATGGTTTACTTCATCTTTAGTTTAGAAACTGGGGTTTGGGGTTTTGTAGTCTCGCCTTCCCGTTGTGGTGTCGGTAATATGGGATGTGTCTGGTGTTTTTTCGTGTCTTTGTGTAAGTTTGGATGGATCGGGTTCCTGGTGGTTCGCTGTGTTCGTCCCGAGTGTGTGTGTGAGTGACGATCTATTTTTGATGGTTTGTTAACTTGGGATTAAGATCCTGAGTTTATCTTAGAATTAAGATCCTGGTGTTGTGGCCTGTGTTATATTATCTATTGATATGGTTTGTGGAAATAGACATGGAATTTTCTACCTTTCGTCTTTAGAGAATAAAAGTTTGATCAACTGTTGTTTTGTGCGTTTTGATTTTAACGATTTAATTCAGGTTTGGGTGTGAGTGATAAAAGAAAAAAGTGCGTCTGTGTTAACTGTTTCTCTAATCAACTTTGGTTTACGGTGATGAACTGGTGTTTAGTGCTGATGTGTAATGACTCGTGCCCTTGTTTGAAGTAGGCAAGTGTTCGAAAATGGGGTGTAGAAAGTAGGGCTGCAATGATTAGTAAACGAAATTGTCTTTGAGCCATCTCTTTGGGGGTCTGGGCTTCACCTCAACCTGGATTTAGTGACGCCATTCTCTCCACAGCACATACTTTGACATCGACAAAAATGGTCCCAAATATTCACGATTATGACATCATTTTTTGTTTATTATTATTAGGAGTGGGGGTCGGGGGGGGATCTATAATAATCCATTTCTGGCTCGCGCTTAACGCCATTGTCACAAGTCCCTCCTGTTGCGTAGAAAATGGGGCTGGGGGTGTTTTTCTGGCCGACCCCGTTGTTTAATGCGCTCGTCTCAAAGACGCTCTGACAATTTGGATAGTGTTGAGATATATTTATGCGATAATGAGCTGGGGGCCCAAGACAACAAGTCCAACGTAAAAATAAGAAAGAAAAAAGAGAGAGAGAGAGAGAGAGAGAGAGAGAGAGAGAGAGAGAGAGAGAGAGAGAGAGAGAGAGAGAGTGGTCGATAGATTATATACTTTAGGGTTACAAGTGGAGGAATGTGGTACAAGGGGGTATGTAATAAAGTTGTATTTTTAGAACTTTTAATCTCTTACAAGTTATGGCCGCTGTGATTTACGAAATGTATAGAAAACGGAGATGTTGATGAAGTGGCGGGAGGGAGGGGGGGGAGGGGGGATTGTTACTCGTTTCTCTAGTGACTTTATTCCTTCATTTGTGGCATTTCTCGCCGTTAGTGGTTGTTTGTGGTGTTCGTTAGAGATTTTGTAGGTAAAAGATTCGGCTTACGTCTAGTCTGTCTTCTAGTTCATGTACACAACATGCTACTTCGTTGTAAACACATTATAGCCATCAAACCCATATTAGATGTACGTTATGTGTGTGTGTGTGTGTGTGATTGCTATACATTTGAAAATATGTATGTACATGTATACAAGGTTAAGAGACGGGGCAACGCGAGTGTAAAACTTTTCCTGTAACACAAATATCAGACGCACACAACACACAGACAAAAAACAAAACAAAACACAGAACACACACACACACACACACACACACACACACTCGTAAGTAAATATGAAAGAAAACGTAAGAAAAGTAACAAATCTCTCAGTGTAAGTAAAGTTGCAATACTTAGGACAACACGGATGCACATGCCAGGCAGCATCGTATGGAAAGCACGAAAAAATGTAAAAAAAAAAGACAGACTTATGTTGGAGGTGAGGCAGACGTACGTAGATCTTGCGAGAGAACAACGCTCAGACATGCTCCTCCCTTACCCTCCCTACAGGAGGAGGAGAGAAACATTGAGAACGAGGGAGAGACGATAATAACTATCTCTGTGTTTCGAATATCCTGATGCGACTTGACCACACACACACACACACACGACACACACTCGTCGTATGGGGCATGGGAAGTGCGCCATTTATTATAACCAGATTTCTGGAGGCCAGGGGGTTGTGGAGGGGTTGAGACACCCCCCCAGGCGAGAGAAGGGGACATTGGAGGAGAACCACCACAACTCCTCCTTGAACAAAAGCGTAGAGTGGGAGGCGTGGGGTAGTAGTAGCCGAGCCTCAGTGTGGAGTGGAAGTGAATGCAATTAAAACCCAAGAGATAAATTGAAAGAGACTTTTTATTACATTGAAGGAATATGTGGAATTGTTATCAGATGGGATGACTTGAGTGCAAGACTCGTTCGCCCCCTCTTTTCCACTTCTCGCTTCCCCTTCATGTATAGAAATGGGTATTCTCCCCCCTTACTCAGATACGCGTATACGCGCACACAGCAAAATGCACAAATACCCATTCATACATACATATATAGGTACACACACACTTTCATATAACCACAAAACTGATATACACATTTATCCACACACGCAGTGTGGATAAATGTGTCTACAAGCGTTTAAAAAGCTCTATGACAGAAAGGGAAGCTACACGAGATGTGACCCCACAGTTGTTAAACTCCTTCCTCGCAGTGACAATAGGTACACACACACACACACACACACACACACACACACACACACACACACACACACGTGCACACACACATTCAATAATCATGACCCCCTAAAGTGGCTTGAAAAAGACATAACTACATTAGCAGTAGCACGCGTAAGCATTATTCATCCCGGCCTAAAACGTTGTACACAAGAAGGTAAAGACCAAACGTTTTCCTAAAACATTATATACGAGAAGGTAAAGGATAAACGTTTTCATAAAACTATATCCCAGGAAGTAAGGAATAAACGTTTATCAAAAACATTATAAAAGAGAGGGTAAAGAATAGACGTTCATTGAAAACATTAGAAACGTGAAAGTAAAGACTAAACGTTTATCTAAAGCATTGTAAACGAGAAGATAAAGACTAAACGTTCATTTCAAATAATATAAACGAGAGAAGGCAAAGACTTTATGTTCGTTTAAAACATTATATACCGGAAGGTAAAGTGTAAACGTTAACTTAAACATTATATACGAGAAGGGAAAGTATTAACGTTAACTCAAACATTATATACGAGAAGGTAAAGTATAAACGTTAACTTAAGCATTATATACGAGAAGGTAAAGTATAAATGTTTACTTAAACATTATATACGAGAAGATGAAGAATAAACGTTTATCTAAATATTCCATACGAGAAGGTAAAGAAAAAACGTTTGCCTAAAACGTCTCAGGAATAAGACAGTAGCCACCACTTGAAACGCTCAGCGACACACACTCAGTATTATCAGGTACACTTGCAACGCCCACTTCTCATGACCGCACACCCTTGGGAAACACAGCAGAGATCGACACATCTCCAAGTGAGTTTCCCATTCCTTAAACACGACACAACAACACTCAGGTCTCTCTCTCTCTCTCTCTCTCTCTCTCTCTCTCTCTCTCTCTCTCTCTCTCTCTCTCTCTCTCTCTCTCTCTCTCTCTCATGGCCGCACAGAGCAAGAAGTCATCATTGTCAAGCGCTCAGTCATGTCGGTCAATACTCGTACTTAGAAACAGTAGATAGGCAGAACCTTCCTTCACGAAGAACCTTCAAAGCCCATCTACATTCAGGTAGCCAGGTCCAGGTGCCTTTAAACAATAACAAATGGCGACACCGAAACGAATTCGGTTTTCAAAACAACGTTTCCCGTTTTTTTTTCCTAATACTGATGATAGACCACCATCATTTACACACACACACACACACACACACACACACACACACACACACACAGCACAGACTTGCCCTATTTACCCACTAAAGTAAACCAGGATCCCCCTGACAACACAGCCCCCCTTACAATGTCCCCTGGCCACGTCCAAGAGGACAGCCGCAATCAACTAATATACCCCATATGTAAACAAATCGGTACTACCTAGCCATCATCACCACCCCCTAAACAACCACCATCTCCCCTTCCCTCTCCTCCTTTCCCTCCCCTTTGTCTTCCCCCCTCTCCCTCCTTTCCCAACCTCTTAAACAAAGCAAGAATCAAGTGCACATCCCCAAACAAGCCTTGCCTCCTCCCGCCATTTCACATTAATACGTAAGATATGCAGATACTTACATGCTCCGGGGGAAACTTCGCCTGTAGTCAACTTGTGAACTTTAGCCAGAGCCGGGGCCAGCCAGAGCTGGCTAGGAGCTCCCAGCTCCCTGGGAGATGAAGAGTGGCACCTCAGATGGTTGAACTTTAATTCTTTTACACCGCGCCATCTGTCTGCCATCTATGTCATTCACCATTATAGTCATTTCTCTGGTGCGGGCGGACGCGCCAAGAGACATGTGTGTGTGTGTGTGTGTGTGCGCGACTGTGTGTCTGTGTGAGGAAGAAAAAGTTTTAAATTAACCCTCGGGGCTGAGTCGCGGCATAGGTGTGTGCGTCAATACTAAGAAAAAGAAGGGAATAAACCAGCGTAGAGGCAGAGAGGAGGGGGGGAAAAAGGAGAGGTGAAAGAATAAAAGGAAAGTATAAAGGTAATAGTCATTCAGAAGGATATATGCATTAGACGAGATCATGGGAGGCAATTCTCGAACGAATTCGTGACAAGGGAGAAGGTTCAGGAGAACAGACTGGATACGGCTGAAGGAAAGAGATTAAAGAAGACAAAGAGGAATGTGAAGGAATATGGAGTTATACTCCAGTAATTGAATAGGATCGAAAAAAGAAAAAAAAAGTTTCATGATTTATAGATATGAAGCAGATGTTTGGGGGGAAAAGGTTATATATTATGTATACACATATATATATATACCTTACTTGAGGTCTCGACACGCGCGCACACACAGATGACAATGTAGGGGAAGGAACGAGAGAGAGAGAGAGAGAGAGAGAGAGAGAGAGAGAGAGAGAGAGAGAATGACTAGTTTAAAAAAAAGATGAAAAGAGTAAGAAAGAGAGAGAGAGAGAGAGCAGAGCTGGAGGGTGAGTGAGACGGACATAAGGTGTATATATTAAAAAAGTTTTTGGAGTGGCCCTTCCTGAGGACGTGGAATACGTGCCCAAACCCTAAACAAAAGGAGGAAATGAAATAAGCTTGAGGGAAGTGACGCCAAAGCAGGGAAGTGATGATATTCGGGAGAAAGATGGAGTGTAGAGAAAATGAAAAAAAAAAAAACCACGAAGGAAAACGGAAATAGAAGAGAAGATGGATATGTGTGTGTGTGTGTGTCTGTATGGGATGTTTTGTGTCAAGTGTACCATGTTAGTGGGATATACTAGAGTATGCGGTGCAATGTGGCAAGTATACTGTTGGTATTATATATAGCGTCGTTGTTAATCATACGATTTCACCTCTCTCGCTCTCTCTTCACACAAGACACACACATGACCCCCCCCGACCCTACATACAACTGGCTTGCTTGCTTTATCACGTTGCTGCTGCTGTCTCCACCTTAATTGATTTGTAGTAGTATAACCTCCACCCCCTCCCGAGCGAATTTATTGTGCACCCTTGTTCATTCTGTTGACGGTAGAGAGGGTAAATAAGATCAACAGATTACGAGATGTTATTATTGCTAGACGAAGGGTAGGCTAGGCTGTAGGGTTAGTAGTGTCGCTTTGACCTATCGCTACACTTGAGACCTTTGGCAAGTTCTTTTCTCTGATTCGTTACGACAATGCATCATCGACAGTTTAAGCAGTTCATGCGATAATGTAACTCAACACAGCAATGTTCCTGTGCATATGGACTTGTCGGTTTATTTCGGGTATTACATTTAACTCTGCAGTTTTAATTACATTCAACTCGGCTGTTTTTTTCGCGTTATACGAATGGTCTCTTAGATATATATATGTGACTTAATAATATGTTCTCGTATATTTCACTTCCATGCATTACTGCTTGTCACTTATTTAACCAGAATATGTATTGTTCTTTGTATTTTTTTTTCCACCTTAAATTCTATTCGTTCTCATTACTTCACGATTTATCTGTCCTTCATTACGTTAACTTTTTTTTTTTGGATGGATTATGAGTCTTGGATCATTTCTTATCGTTACACACACACACAGACACACACACACACACACACACACAGACACACACACACACACATCGCCTGTGAACAAAGTTCTTGCCTTTATGTTACTCTGTGTTACAACCTCCTTTTAACTCTCGCTGTCACCGGAGTATGTCACGTTGTTTCCCCGTCCGCCTCGGATAGAAAGTACCTTCACGAAGTCATCACTTCAGTTGAGCCTCAGGATAAAGAGAGAGATAACAGATATCTTTTGTAAAACGTTCGCTCATAAGTGTTTTATTGGTCCTTCATAGATTACGTCCACTGTCATGTCGATTACCACTATCAAGTGTTTACGTCCGTCTCTCTCTCTCTCTCTCTCTCTCTCTCTCTCTCTCTCTCTCTCTCTCTCTCTCTCAACACCACACCCGTTGCAGCCTCTCGTTGCCTCACCATGTTGCCATACCTCGCGTGCATGATATCATCCCGCCATCCTCAGTCGCTCCACCACCGTTCCCTGCGCACGCATGTTGCTTGCTCTCGTTTCCCTCCAACGCACTCGCTTCCTTCTACTACTACTACCACTGCTGCCACTACCCTCCACCGCCGCCGCCACAGCAGCAGGCGCAGTAGAAGGTGCGGGTTGCCCACGTTAGTGTGTCAAGATGATTTGACACAGGGCGTTGCCAGCCAGACTCTACACGCACCCCTCACCCCACCTCTGCTCCCTCCTACTCCCATCATCCCTTACCACCCCCAAGCAAACACACTCTCACTTCTTCCTATGTTACCACTCTTACCTCTCTCTCTCTCTCTCTCTCTCTCTCTCTCTCTCTCTCTCTCTCTCTCTCTCTCTCTCTCTCTCTCTCTCTCTCTGCGTCATATACACCAAGCCACACTCTCCTAACTCCATGCAAACCCTCTTCACTCCCGCAACACAGAAGACGTGGTTAGTCTCCCCCACTCTCCAGGGGCTGGTCGCTCCATCTAGAGGCCTGTTAGCACAGTCGTCCTTAACCCCGTCTGTTGCTTCTTCAACACGTCCGCTGTTGTCTGCGCGGTCCTTGCGTCATGACGTGTCTGTGCAAATGAGTCGAAGTCATTTTTTTTTTTTTTTGCGTCCTTCAGATCTGGTAACCCCTGTCCCCTTCCCCACTCCCCTCTTCTTGAGCACGACGATACGACCTTGAGCACGACGGTACGACCCTAAGGGCATGATGCATAAGGGTCGTACAGTTGGTGACCAAGGATCGCACCTTGTTGCTCTAGGGTTGTACCGTCGTGCTCAAGGGCTGTACCGTCATTGCTCAAGGGTCGTGTTCACCATTTGTACCGTCTTGCTTAAGACGTGGGTTTATATCTAAACCGCAAAATATTAAACCGTAGTAAGATCTAAATTTTTGGGTCTCGACTGTATAATACTTTGAATGATATAAAGTATAATGTATACACAGTGAGTATGAAAGTAGAATGCTCCACACGAGCATAAAGTAATGTAAGGTAAACCCTCTTTAATCCAGTAATCTATTTTGCGGCATATTTACAGGATTGTGTGGCAACTCGATTTTTCATAACACGAAAAAAAAAAAAAAATGATTGACACCAGATGTAACTAATGACACCATTTGCTTACGTTCTGATACATATGTTACCTGTGACACACCAGTGTTTGTGATTGACACGTCATGTTACGAATGACACCAGTGCTTATTTTCGACACGTAACGTTACGAATGACACCAATGCTTATGAATTACCCTAAGAGCTACCCAGTGACACCAGTTGCTTACGAATGACACGAAAGTGTTACCAGTGACATCAGTGTATATGACTGACAACCAAATTTACGAATGACACCACCACTTATGATTTACTCCCAAGTGTTGCTAGTGACACCAGTAGCTTATAATTGACACCAATGTTACGACTGACACTGAATTAATACGAGATGAAGTGTGGGACACCAGGTATTGGAAAGGACACCAATTATTGTGACTGACACAGAACGTTGTATTTGACAACAGTGGTTTTGGGACGGACACCAGATGTTGCGATTGACGCCAGGTCTTATGGACGAAGACAGACGTTACAACTGACACCAGCTGTTACGATTGACAACAAATTTTATACGTGACACCAGATGCTGAGGATGGCAGGTGTTAGTTCATCACGTCGTGTGATGGGAACAGTATAATCGACCCTGAAAATTGAATTGATATTGCGTCGATATACGATTACCTCAGGGTCCCTGTTCGAAAGAGTCCTGGTGCAACCCAACGTCCTATTTCCACGTGGTTTGCGCTACGTTCAGTAGCTGGGAAAGCATCGACTCGAAAGCTAAAAGACGACACTAGGATAGTACCTCCCACTGATTTTCAGTAGTCTTCCGTATATCATGTCGCTGGCCCTCTTCCGGAATTATCATTTACCGAATTTACCGAATTCTTCCGTTCAACATTTTCTTGAAGTTCACTCAGTATATCCCAGAATTTTTCACTCGTATTTGTCAGGCTCTCTCTCTCTCTCTCTCTCTCTCTCTCTCTCTCTCTCTCTCTCTCTCTCTCTCTCTCTCTCTCTCTCTCTCTCTCTCTCTTATTTTCGTAAACATGTATCTCTAGACATATACCCCCTTACTCATATCTTTTATTTCCTATGTACTGTTTCCCAAGCCTTGGCCTTCCAACACCTTCCTCATCCTTACGTATCATCACACTCCGATTTACAGTGTTCGTCGGAAGCAAAAATTTCGTACATGTCTCTCCTTCATATCTTTTTTTTTTTTTGTAATGGTATTAATATCCTCCTCCACTTGTTTATATCCTCCTCCATCTCTGATAACACCCTCCTCCCTCCCCGTGAGCATCCTCCTCCATCCCTGTAAGCATCCTTCTCCACCTTTATTTAGACCCACCTCCACCTCTGTTCCCAGCGTTTTCCACCTTCTCTTAACATCCTCCTCCACCTGTGTTAACAACCTGCTCCTCCTCTCTCCTCCTCTGCATCAGGGATAACGTCTTCCCTCACTCCCTCTGACACCTTACTCCGTGCCAACGAACAGTGCACAAGGCGTTTCACTTCACACATCCCTCCAGTCCACTGATCCTCTTTGATCATCTGCCGAGCCTGACCCTCCCTTTGAGTCTGTCACACACACACACACACACACACACACACACACGAGAGAGAGAGAGAGAGAGAGAGAGAGAGAGAGAGAGAGAGAGAGAGAGAGAGAGAGAGAGAGAGGGCCCCAAAGAGTGCGGAACTCTCCTTCCCCTCGCTTTACAAATAGGTAATTACAAAACTATCAACATTAGGCCGTGTCGGAATCTCGTACCGTGGCTTGCAGGCCTCCATCAAGTGTGTGGTGTGTGTGTTCCTGGACTGTTCGCTTCTAGGAGGAGGTGCCAGGCATCTCGGCCTTCCCAAAGGGCATCAAGGTGGGACCTTCGTGCTCTCTCTCTCTCTCATCCTCGACGCTGTGATAGATCCACCTACTCTGTGAGAGTACGCAGGTGACTCTGTGCTTGGTATCTGAGTTGACAGCAGTGCCTCCTCCTCCCACCAGACCCAGACTGAGGAGCCCTCCGGAAAAGCCCTCCAGAACACCTTTAACATCTCCTCAAGAGCTAGACCCATCGCCAACCACGTCACCGTCAACTGAACCAAGACCGTAGTTCATGCAACCACGTCCCATCCTCACTGACACATAAGGCCCCCCTTTCCTTCAGATTGCTCACCTGAGTCCCATCCTCACTGACTCATTCAGATTGCTCACCTGAAGCTTCTCGGTGTCAGTTCGGATGGGAAGAACTAAGCTGGAAGAGACACCATCATGAAATGATTCAACCATCGCCTGTTCCTATATCGTCGATTCATGATGTTTAGATTACATGAACTCAAGAGCATGTACACAACTTTCATATACCTTAAGCCCGCCCGTCTACGACTACTACTTCCCCACCTTGTCGTCCCTTCTGTCCACCAGTTAATAAGGATTACTGGAATATGTCCAGAGAAGAGCCTACAAGATCATCATCATATATACCTTGTGGACCACCAGTCAAGAGGCTTTAGATATACACCCTGGTCCTCCTAGCCGACTCCGGTCATCGCTTGAAACCTCATCGGTAAACAGTGTGAGAAGCCGCTACTGAACCATCATCCTTTGCAACGCCACCACCTCTACGTGCCAGAGATCCCACGCGGGGGCCCACCCGAGTTCGTACAGACTTCGCCACAAGACCAGCCCCACCCCAAGCAGTGTGGACATCATAGATAACCACGTCGATGTGGTTTTTGTGAAGACTGATTTTGTCTGACGTGCTTTCCTTCTTCTGTTTGTATCCCCACTTTATTATGAGTATATATCCTGTGTATATTGTCAGCTTTGCTTGCGTATTCATTCAGAAAGATAATAAGGATAGTAATTATATAACTAATGATGATAATGATAGTAATTCTGTTTTATTATCATTCTCTCTCTCTCTCTCTCTCTCTCTCTCTCTCTCTCTCTCTCTCTCTCTCTCTCTCTCTCCTCCCACACACACATCTGGCGTGTACCATCACAGAAGATGACGGATAAAGACGTGCTTGGCAGCCTCCAAATGAGGGTGAAGCTCATAATGGCAAGAAATATGATGTCGTGTGTGTGTGTGTGTGTGAGCTTCTCAGGAGGGGCTACGGACACACGTGTGTGTAATTAAGTATTTGTACTGTACAGGGAGGGAATGGGGCCCCATCTCGTGACATTTCGGCTGTAAAATATTTTTTGAATGTCTCGAAAGCGGTGTCGTCCTTGTTGGTCTCCTCTGGACCTCTCTCTCTCTCTCTCTCTCTCTCTCTCTCTCTCTCTCTCTCTCTCTCTCTCTCTCTCTCTCTCTCAGTTCAATAACCACATATTGCGAAGACGTATTCTAGTTTTGTTCTGATAAAGAATGTTTAGCAGTGTCTACTCCCAAGTCTCTCTCTCTCTCTCTCACACACACACACACACACACACACATACACACGCATCAGCTTATCTTTTTCTAATTAATATTAATATCGAGACCTTATTTCACCATGCATACCATCCTCATTACTTTTGCATTTACACTGGTTGAATCTCGACAACCATTCATCTAAACCAACTTTAGAGATTGGCGAGGTCTCCTTGTAGACTGATGCAGTCCTCCTCGCTCTTTACTTCCCTCGTGACACTGACATCTTCTGCAAACATATGCAGGTATGAACCCAATCCTTTTGGCGAGTCCTATACATAGATCAAGAAGAGTAATCCTACGTCACTAGTGACCCCTGCCCATTATGAGAAGGCTTGTCCTCCCCTTCATGAAGATAATACTCGTCTATCGAAGGAGTCTGACGTTCTTCCTCCCTGACGTTCTAGCATCTTTTCGAACCTCATGGACGGCACAGTGTCAAAGGCTTTCTAACAGCTTCGATGCACACTGTTCATCCAAACTTCTCTTTTTCCCTGAGCTCACTCTCTCAAAGAAGTCTAGAAGGTTTGTTTCGTATGACCTCCATTACCTAAACCCCCGTTGTCCTTCGCTAAGGGAATTTCTCCTTTCCAAATAGTCATTTGCTTCATATCTGATCTTTTCTAATGTTTCACAGACCACAATCGTCTCTGTAGGTTGAGCGCAGTATCTTGGTTTCCTCCGAGATCGGTACGACATCTGCCCCTTTTCCACTCCCTTGGCATTTTGCTATCGTTCAGTGACTATTTGAAAATCGTTTGAAATGGCTTCTCATGTGTATCTGCACACTTCTTCCTCACTTAGGTATAGATATTATGAGGATCAACAACCTCATAGCTCAGGGTTTTTTTTGTATTATTTTGCCCATTATTTCCCCCCCTGTTTTTTAAGATTACGTAAAGGCGGTGATGAATAGAAGAGGTGGGATAGCGGAAGGGAAGGTATAGGTTAGTGTGATTGTGGTAGAAGGCTCTATATCTTTGCCCTGTTGGTGTCTTGATTCAGGGTTTGATCCATGGCACGTAACCCAAGTACAGTCTTGAAGCTTTTTTTGTGGTAGGAAGAGATGGTATGTTTCCCATCATAGTGTTGACGTAATTATCCCATTCAGTTCTTAGGTCATGTTTGCTCCACACTTCAGTTCGTGGATACTGAAGACATTAGCTGTCCAAAGTGACGTGTTGTGGCGATGGTTGACTAACTTGCAGTAGGTCTTAACGTTCGGCTCCAGATTCTCGGTCATTGTGGTAGAAGGGGCAGGCGTCAGGTGACCAGAGCACCACCAGTGGTGTGTATGGTGCCACACTGGTTGTACATACTGGTCACCCATGTCCAGTTAGAATGAAGATCAGTGTTCTGACTGTGTGTGTGTGTGTGTGTGTGTGTGTGTGCTTTGTGGAGCTACCTTCCAGGCCTTCTGTGACGGCAGCAGCACCAACCTTAACTGACTTGACTGTAGTAACGAGCTCGTCTCTCTCGCTCGAGGGGAACTTGACATTTGGTATTGGTGGTATAAACCACGAGAGACTATGGTGTGAAAAATATTGATGGGGATGGGTCTGTGTCGCCTACTGGTTGACGATATCACGTGTAACTCACTCGTGGACCGACGACCTTCCCTGTGTCTGCAGGAGCAAGTCGCTTGTGACTCGTGTGGTTTGTGATCATTGACTTCGGAGCTTCGAACCTTGTGTTTGTGTCAAGCGGCTCTGGCCACCGCCCGCTCCCTCTTATCTTGCCCTGTTCACTTCCACTGTCGCCTTCACTCTTGTACCGATTTCATGTGGACCATAGGTACGTGATTTGTCGTAAATATGTCCTCTTAGTTTGCGTAGGGAGAAGGGGGTCTTCCTCTGCGTCAGGAGTTCAAGAGGGGTAAAAACAAGAACTGACAGACAGGACCCAAGGCTTGTATGTAGCGCAAGGTTACTACGTCCTTTCTCCCATGAAGGTTGAAGACGAAGTGGTGTGTGTGTGTGTGTGTGTGTGTGTGTGTGTGTGTGGAGTTTATCACGTATGAAAATATCGCTGAAGCCATACCACGTACCATCGAATTACTACCCTTCACTATCCTTAACTTATGAGTCCCGTGTTAGAACTGACTTGAGTCCCTCAAACGAGCAACGAGAAATAGCACATTACGCCGTTAACCCCCCCGCCCCCTCACCACCCCGCCCCCCGACCCCCCCCCCCCCCCAACCACCACCACCTCCTCCGAATCACAGAACTGCAAAACATTATTTTTTTTTTTCACAGACAAAATGGGGTGAGGAAAAAAAAAAAGGAATAATAGAATACGTATATCTATTGTTTAAACAGCGGCTCCTATACTGGGAGCGCGGACGCCCTCAGCGACACTTGTGTAAAATCTGTTAGACCTTCCCGTTGCGGGGCGCCGGGGAAACGGCACACCATACGGAGAAACGCCAAAGGAGCGTCCCAAGAACGCCTAGCGAGAGTTAGGGTGATGCGTGTGGAGAGGCGCTCCAGGACAGGAGAGGTACGCTGCTCCGTGCTGCCGCCGTCACACCTCACCCCACACCCTCCCTCACCCTCACCCAAGCCTCGAATTTAGTCTGCCATTCAAACGCCTGAAACAAAAACCTCCTTAGGTGTTTACCCAGCGCTCGGCAAGCATGCCAGGGAGTGAGAGGCAGGGTGGTTGCGAGGGGCAAGGGGGGGTGTGCGGGGGGATAAAGAGCAGGAGAAGGAGGGGATGTGAGTTGGGGTTGCGCGGGGAGGGAGATGTAATGGAGGGAGGGAAGGGGAATGAGGTGGGGAGGGTGGGGGATGATACGTGGCCAAGAAGGAAGAGGAGGAAAGTGGAGGTGTAATGAGAGAGGAAATGGAATAAGGGGGAAGAGAAATTGGTAAGATGTAAGGGAAAAATAATAGGATGGAAATAAGGATGGGGAGAGTGAAGAGAATATGAATGAAAGAAGATGAAAAAAAATGGTGTACGAAGGAAAAGAGATGACTGCACTAAGAAATGAGGAGATGGCTATGAGAATAGAAGATGGGAAGCCGTGAAAGGCCTGACAGTTACCGTCCAGTTGGACAATAGCTGTACGTGAACTTCTGAAGTCGACTATATAGATAGATAGATAGATAGATATAGATAGACCAAATCTTAGCTTACCGTGGACTACACAGGTTCATCAGTAATACGTCATGGCTGAAGAAGACACAGATTATGCCACACGAACCTTCTTGAATTCTATTAGTTATTCAGTACCCACAGCTAGACTTTAGTAGTGGATCTCATATATTTCTGAATTTCCGAAAAGCATTACACACACACACACACTCTCTCTCTCTCTCTCTCTCTCTCTCTCTCTCTCTCTCTCTCTCTCTGTCAGATGTCACTCCTTTGGCCCAGGGTAGAGCTGTCTTGTCCACCTGCCTCACCCGCACGTGGGCTGCTGGCATTCAAGTCCACAAACATGCAATCTCTCCTCCTCATACATAACACCTGACAGCACATAACTCAACATCAGTTGTTCTCCGTAACTCACACTCTCTCTCTCTCTCTCTCTCTCTCTCTCTCTCTATATATATATATATATATATATATATATATATATATATATATATATATATATAATCTTTCCTGCGGTGAGCGCCACGCGCTAGCCCTCGTCGCACGTAGGTGCTCTCTCTCTCTCTCTCTCTCTCTCTCTCTCTCTCTCTCTCTCTCTCTCTCTCTCTCTCTCTCTCTCTCTCAGGGGATCCAATATCACTATTTACTTCTCTCGTGTAAGAGGGGGGGGGGACTCCTCCTGCTCCCCCCCTCCTCTGTGATTTGTTAACCATGGAAATGTTTGGCTATAATTCGTCTTCAGATAAAATCAAAGTAATTTCGGAATTTTCGTTTTCCTTTTCCTTTTTTTTCTTTAAGGGGTTGATTTATGGGTAGAGGAGTCGCTCTATTATCATCCGAGAGACTTTGGCCTCCTGTGCTAATTAATGGATCGATTTTCTTATGGTTAGTGGAGGAGGAGGAGGAGGGAGAGAGGGAGAGTTCAAGCTGAATGATTCATTTGAGAGTTGAGGTACTTATGTCCTTGTGTGTCATAGGATATCGTTGTGAGAGTATATTTATGTTAATCCCGAGCGTTGGAGCGAGGGGTAAAGATGGGAGCGAGGCATGTGTTACTGTGGTGCGTCTTGGCGAAAAGAACACAGATCTGACAACCTTAGTTTCTTTTATGAGGGCTTTTACTGACAGCTTTCTGGAGCAGACTTTACTGACAGCCCTCACTGACGATCCTTATGGACTACATTTACTGATGGTCGTAACCGACAGCCGTTCAATGGAAGTTTTTCTTGACAGTCCTCAATGACAGCCATCACTGGTAGCCTTTACCGACAGCCCTTAACCACAGCCCTTGCTGACAGCCCTGATGACAGAAGATTTAATGTTCAAGGGGCCGTGCCGTCGTCGAGCTCAAGGGGTCGTACCGTCGTCGTCGCTTAAGGGTCGTACCGTCGTCGTGCTCAAGCGGGTCGTACCGTCGTCGTGCTCAAGTGCCGTTCCGTACCGTCGTGCTCAAGGGGTCGTACCGTCGTCGTGCTCAAGTGCCGTTCCGTACCGTCGTGCTCAAGGGGTCGTACCGTCGTCGTGCTCAGGGGGTCGCACCCTCCTCAGGCTCAGGGGGTCGTACCGTCGTCGTGCTCAAGGGGTCGTACCGTCGTCGTGCTCAGGGGGTCGTAACGTCGTCGTGCCCAGGGGGGTCGCACCCTGCTCAGGGGAGGTCGTACCGTCGCGCTCAAAAAAATCTGCTAAGCAGACGAGACTTCACCACTCAAGCGTTGGGTTAGCTGAAACTTACTAAATCTCTGCCTTTCCTCCGCAGCAGAAAATACCGTCTCGTGACACTTGAACGCCATAAACCTGCCAACACTCTTCACTTAACCAGACCATGAGCCTACGGTATTTCTTGAGGGGGTTTGGGCGCAAGAAATGCCAGAATTTGGCACTCAAGGAGCCCCTTGTAACACTCATGTAGGCCAGTAGGATAAGATATGCTCTGTACACCTGGCAATTAGTTGTGAATATATGTGACATTTGGTGACACAGTGCTCAGATAATTTTGATGCACTGCTCAATTCGCGGTTAAAAAAGAGAGAGAGAGAAAAAAAAATGATGCTTTCATCAGAAAATCGAGAGGTCTGGTTTTTACAAGGAGACTATTTACTCAAGGCAACAAATTAATCGATTAATCACCAGGCAAACAACACCACCTCTGACTTTACTGCACTCGTGAATTAGTGTGACTCAAGTTAATCGCCGATCGACAGAACATTTCACGAAAAACAATACTTCCCCTCATCCAACCCTCAGTCGTCCTCGGGCAATTGATTTACCTAAATTGTGGGGAAAAAGAGTTGACATATTATTGTCGCACTAGGTACAAATTCTAGTCTTGTGAAGTGCGACATTGTGACATTGTTGTGGTGATGACTTAAAAACCCTCGACTTTACCACTTGAAGGGTTAGGTTAACTTTGCCCTCAAGGGGTAGGTCAAACTGACCCATAAGGGTTAGGTCAAAGGCCAGGTCGAGTCATTATACCATAAGGGTCATGCATGCCATTGTGATGATAATGGCTTCCTTAAGCTTGAAGTATTTCGCATCATGCATACAGTTTTGTCAGTATGACTGGTGAGTCGCATGTGATGGTTCTGTGAGTGATGTACGCGATGGTCTTAAAAAGCAGTACTGACTTCCTGCTTTAGCCACGTAACGCATCACAAAACGGCTGCATAAAAGAAAAAAAAAAAGGTGGTTCGAACAAGACAGGAAAAGAATAGCATGTGGTGCGAATTCGTGTTCTGCAAGGGCAACCTTCCCAGCATTCGTAAGCAGAGGTTTAATTTTGCAACAGCCGATGGAGATGTGCTCTTCGCGTCCCTCTGGGTAAAACTAAGTTAGGTTGGTCTTTTGGTGAAGCTAAATGTTGACAACATTCTCAGAAAGGTCTTGATTGAGGCTGAGTGTTGCGAGTCCTTCCTTGTGAGGCTGAGGCATCGTGTTGTGAGCCCTTCCTTGTGAGGTTGAGGCATCGTGTTGTGAGCCCTTCCTGGTGAGGTTGAGGCTTCGTGTTGCGAGTCCTTCCTTGTGAGGCTGAGGCTTCGTGTTGAATCCTTCCTTGTGAGGCTGAGGCTTCGTGTTGCGAGTCCTTCCTTGTGAGGCTGAGGCTTCGTGTTGCGAGTCCTTCCTTGTGAGGCTGAGGCTTCGTGTTGCGAGTCCTTCCTTGTGAGGCTGAGGCTTCGTGTTGAGTCCTTCCTTGTGAGGCTGAGGCTTCGTGTTGAGTCCTTCCTTGTGTGGTTGAGGCATCGTGTTGTGAGCCCTTCCTTGTGAGGTTGAGGCATCGTGTTGTGAGCCCTTCCTTGTGAGGGTGAGGCTGAGTGTCGTGAGTCCTTCATCGTGAAAGCCCTGGAAGCTTAGAGAGTCTTCAGGAAGGGCTTCAGGTTTACGCAATCCACAAAAGGGGTCAGAGATGATTCCACATTCTCATAGAAGGTTCTCGCTAAGTGTGGGTGTTGCAGTAATCTAGGAAAAGGCTTTCGCTATTGACACCACCCCTCCGAAGGTCTTGGGTACTGACTTCGGTACTTACGAAAGTCTTGGATGATTACGGGTGGTGACACAACCGTACGAGAAGTCTTTTGTGAGGTTTGAGCGTTACTATTACACAGAAAGCTCTTGGATGAGGCTGGACGTTGACACCACCCACAGGTAGGTCTTAGGTTAAGAGTGGCTTTTGACATCATCTTCAGGAAGGTCTTGCTCAAGGCTTCGAGGCGCTCACACCAGCCCATGGGTGGTTGTTGACGTGGCTAGGCACTGACACCACCCTCGTGTAGGTCTGAGACGTAAGAGTAGTTAGCCATTTGACACCACCTTCAGGAAGGTCTTGGGTGAAGGAGGCATCCGGGTGCTCGCCCCCAACCCATGGGTGGATGGTAGGTGTGGCTGGGCATTGACACCACCCTCAGCAAGGTCATGTGTAAGCGTTGATTTCACCTTCAACAACTTCAGGAGAGGCAGCGGGGAGCTCCCAGAGCTAGAGAGAGAGGTCATCATCTACGCTCCGTGGCAGCTCCTTTCACTCCGTGTGGTTGTGTTTATCAGAGAGCAGCTAATTAACGTGATGGCAACTGTTTGACAAGATTTCATAGTTTGCCAAACGATGGTGTCCGCCTGGGTGAACGGTATCACAGGATAGCTTTAATGAGCACTGGTGTTCACCTTCAGAATATTAATTAACATAATTCAGTATGTCGATATGGATGATAATAATCTGCTGAACGAGTTATCTCTTAATCTGTTGTAAATTCCGTAGGGTCAAACTGTACTTAAATGATGTCAAGAATGGTTCGAGACAAAAAAAAAAAGAGGGGGTTGGGGGGACGATTAGATTGGGAGCAGCTTTTTTGACCTGGGAAGCACAACTGAGGATGATGATAATTCAACTTAGAGGGTGGGTGGTCGTCGCCAGCAGCGCGTGCTGAGACGTGGCAGTCGATCTGACATAGGTATGTTGCACTGACACCAGCCGCCGTGTCCGCATGTCTCGCTGATGGCTTAAGATGGAACACGTTCGGGTGTAGGTTAAGGGCTATTTTCCGTATGGAAAAGTATGTGGATTAAACACATCCCTGTAAGGATATAAGGAACATGGGCTCCTTCAGGGGGAAGAAAAAATGCTGAGATGCATGATCAAGTACATATGCGACTCTGTGAGTTGAAATGAGTTGTTGTTTGATTACGTATATACGATGGTTCGACCAGAGGGTTCAACTGGCCCGATCTATGACCGAGGTTAGATGAATGACCAGGTCGTCGTGTGGCCGAGGGTCGTAACCGTCGCGCCAAAGGGTCGTGCTCAGAGCCATGTACCCACGTCGTAGTACTCGAAGGAATTGGGGGTGGGAGGCAGGCGGGCAGTGTAACCTCTGCAGTTACAGGGTTACACTGAATCAGATTCTTTAAGGTAATCGCGATACGAATACTTTCCTCCCTGCTCCATTTAGATCACACACACACACACACACACACACACACACACACACACACACACACATATTCCCTTTATTCCTTGTGTAGAGGTGGAGAGCTGAATTACATTTCCCAAAAGATTACGTTTCTCTTTTGTGAACTTCAGAATACTGAGACTGCGCTGATATTCCTCTGTCTCTCTCTCTCTCTCTCTCTCTCTCTCTCTCTCTCTCTCTCTCTCTCTCTCTCTCTCTCTCTCCGAGTCCCACAAGGGCATAAACTTGTCCACCTTGATCCTGTTGCCGTACCTGAATTTTCCCTGCCTCGTCGAGATTTTCCTTGCTTCATTGTGTCTGTCACACTAGAATTTGAATGCCACGTTTGGCTAGTCTAATTAGTGCTTATTTGCATGTCCTTGTCTAACGTAATCTCAAATTTATGAAGAGCACAGACTGTGTATATTTCCATGATAAATGTTAACACACGATTGCTCAAAGGGCCAAGCTTCTTGCTGCTTGTGGGTGTTGCACTGAGCATTGCTTGTTGCTCTTCAAGATTTAATTAGTTATTTTTGCAATGGTATACAAAACCAAAGGGAAAAATCTGTTAGTAAGCAATAAAGTTTGTGTATATATATATATATATATATATATATATATATATATATATATATATATATATATATATATGAAATACTGTTAGTCAGTCATAAAAGCTCTTAAGACACTGGTATTGCAGAAAGTGATTCAGACCGTGATGGTGCGAACGAAGTCGTATGCTAATGAAGCGGAGTTATATTCCCGAATCCCAGATTCAAATTGCTGGGGAAAAAAAAAAAAAAAAAAAATGTCTACAGACCCACAATACATCGTGAAAAAAAAAAAGTTAAATGAATTGACTGAAGCTTGTGAGCACATTCAGTGAAAGTGCTTTTTATTCTTTATTTTTGTGTGTGTGTGAACTACATTTAGACGGCATGGTGGATTTAATTCGATATAACGTATGTCAGATCACGGCTCCTTCGGCAAATCTCTGCCAAGAATGTGGGCCCCCAAGACTAACCACTGCTGGCAGCGCCTGGCCACGCTCCTTATAGGTACTTGGAACTTCATGAATGGGTTTAACAAAAAGAAAATATGCGAAACCATTACGTTGTGCTGGTAAAAAGATTATATGTTCTCTTTTTTTATTTCAATATATTTTTTTTTTTTCAAGTCTCCGGTTTTCGTTATTTATATGACAGATTTGTTCATTGTGGTGTCTCGAACATCACTTTCGCTTCTGAGCTGTGACCGTCCACCCCTTTTTACCCAAGGTGGATCATCATCATCATCTTTACCACCGTCGTCATCATCATCATCATCATCATCATCATCTCATCATCATCATCTTTACCACCGTCGTCATCATCATCATCATCATCTTTACCACCGTCGTCATCATTATCATCATTATCAACATCATCGTCATCATATCTTTCGGCCCTTAACCCTAAGCTTACTCCTTCTCACCCCTGACCCCCACTGCTTCGCTTTGCCTCCTTGACCTTATTCTCATTGGTTCCCTGACCTTGTTACTCCTCACTCCTGACCCTTAACTTCTTTGTCTCCTTGACCTTGTTCCTTTTTGTCACCCTTGGCCTCTGTTCGATTCCCTGGCCTTTCACTTTGCTTAGCCCTTAGCTTGTCTTTGCTTCCCTGACCCTTAGCTTCTCTCTGGGTTCCCAGACCCAAACCGTGTGTCCTTGTTATTCTTGACCCTTAACTCCTCCCTCAACCTTCATCCCTCAACCTCTAAACCTGTCCTTCATCCCTTTCAACATCGAACATTCCTCTATCGTTCTTTGGACTTGCTTTATTTCTCGTCCTTAATATCATTGTCGTCTCTGTTGCTCTCTTCCACTATCCCCGTTTCTCTCGCTGCCTACCCGTCCCATTCTTCATCTCATCCATCCTCGGCCACACTCCACTCGTCCCTACTGTTTCATTTCCAGCTTTCCACCCTTTAGTCTCCCTCTCTCTCTCTCTCTCTCTCTCTCTCTCTCTCTCTCTCTCTCTCTCTCTCTCTCTCTCTCTCTCTCTCATCCATGGCCTTATCCCTCTCCCTTCACATTCACCCCCAACATACTACTATCCTTACTCCTCGATATGGCCTCTTACATCCACCTCAAGTCTCTCATGTATATCCTCTTCTCATCCATTCTCGTTGCTCACCTCCAGTTATATTACGTCGCAAGGCTCGCCATACTTCAGTGATCAACCCAGATTTTCCCTTTCTCCCATTCCTACCACACGCAAAAGCTCTCGTCCTTCCTTAACATCATCTCCATCCTCACTAGACACAAATCCTTAAACCACTATTCCAGCTCCTATCCTTCATGTTTTCAAGGACGTAACCTCTTATCCACCTCCTCCGTTCACCTGTGAACAACCTCTCATCCACCCATTCCGTTTCCTCCTTCCCACTGTTGAGACAGTGTCCCGTCAACCTTCTGCATTTTCCTTTTTTCCCCCACAACAAACAAAAGCTGGTACCTTTCAGTCTCTCCACCGTGAGAGGAAAAAAAAATGAAAGCTCACCTTCAGTCTGTCCACTTTCGTTCCACCATGACCTGAAAAGCGCTCTCTCATCCACCTCTCTTCGCGCTGTAAACAGAAATCCTCATCCACACCTTCCACACACACACACACACACCTCTTCACCGACACTTTCCACACACACTCCTCTTACGCAGCGTAAACAAAAGCTCTCGTCCACCCATCCACCGCCTTCCATTCTCCACACACCTTAAAAAAGAAAAGAAAAAAAAGAAGAAAATAGCCCTGCCCTCAGCCCGCGGCCTGCGTCTCCACCAGGATTAGCGAATCTGTGGTGTTCATCTCGGCGTGGGTTGTCCGAACGGGCCTTCAGGACCCGCGGGTGTCGGCCGAACAGTGTGCAGCCACGAAGAGCATCTTTTCCTCGCTATCTGACTCCGCTATCTCGGAAGGTAGAGGGGGTTTCAGCGCCTTTATGCAGTAGGGGAAACTGTGGGACAGGGGCGAAGAGGGACGAAGAGGTGAGAGAAAAGAGGGAGTTAGAAGGATAAAGGGAAGTGCTGGCTTGTGGTTCTATAATGCTACTCTCGCCACCACTAGACTACGATTCTCAACTTATTTTTTTTCCAATTTTTCTATTTCTCGGAAAGGAAAAGTATATACATGAATGCTAATATTTGTACAGCAACAGGTCCTGCCTCGGCCTATCTCGCAAACCACCTTACCACCGTCAAAAACAAAGGAAAAATAACCACGATCGCAAGATCCCTTAGTGAGATGGACGTAACTGATCGCTGATCTCTGCTTGTTGATTTACGATCGAAGTACGTCGCTCTGGTCTTAGCTAAAGAGGAGAATGGCCTGATTAATCCTGACGTGACCATATGATATGTGAGAGCCGTTTGATCACGGCTGTTCAAGATCGTGTACCTCAATAAAATGGGTTTGAACTTCGTATTTGAATCCTCTAAGACGTCAAATAAAGGTAACTATACCGCAGTATCGCGCAGAATCAGATCAAAACGTGTAAAAGCAATAATGTCTGTCTGCATATGTAAAGTGCTCCATCGCTTACTTAACATCCAAGACTTTAACACTTGTGGCAAGAGGATTATTTACATGCAGACGCAGCGAGTCTGCCCGTCTCGCGAGCTAGCCAGCGAGCCGGGCGCGGTGGCGGCGGCGTCCAGGCCAGGCCATGGAGGAAGGAAGGGGTGGGTCGCGGTCCGGCGGAGTTATGCTAATATGGCAGGACGCCGTCACTCTCACCATTAGATGAGCGACTGATACTCTGGCGGAGCGACGGCCGCACGGACGGGATTTGACACATGAATGCATCGCGGGTGCCCGGCGGCGGCGAGTGGCCGGGGCCGCTGCACTGAAATATATCCCACCACCGTAAGAAGAAGTCCCTCCTCCTCCTCCCCCTCGCTCCTCTACTCTCTGCCTGGCTCCTCATTCTTCTCGTCATCGTCAGATAACATGAACAACAGAACAGTACGGGAATATTGAAGTTCGTAAGTGAAGACAACGAGAAGACGATAATAATGACGAAAATTAATGCATTTCAAGGAAGGAAAACCTTGTTTTCACGAAATGGGTTGGGTAATAACGCAGTTTTTAAGAACATTAAGAAACGTAGAACAAAATAGAACATCGATCATGTTTGGGGAGTATAACAGGGCCTGTAGGGGTGTCTGCTCCAGGGGGTTCAAGTGGGAGCCACGGGTTGCGCAACCCCTTCGAGATGTTATGGCTCCGGTTATGGTTCTAGGCTTCTTGAGGTGGAGGGAGAGCAGGAGGAGGAGGAGGAGGTTGGATGGATGTGGGTTTCGAGGGCATAACCAGAGAGATCTTTTTTTTTTTCCCTCATATTGTCCAGAGGTCGGCAAGCACCGCGGTGCAGACCTTCACCCACTCACCCCACATCATAGATTTCGTCAACCCTCCTCCACAGAAGGTGTGTGTGTGTGTGTGTGTAACACGTTTCTGGTGCCCATGCAGAAGCCTGCCTCTCTCTCTCTCTCTTCTCTCTCTCACGCTGACCTGCTGGGTAGTAGTCATCGCCCTCCCCCTGGTGGACTTGCGTGTATCCTCGACCTGAGGGTTCGAACTCGCCTCTCGTGGAGACGCACGCACGCACGCTCCTGGTGGGGTTCGTAGCGATCTTGACGGGGCGTCCAGACGTGCTCTAGTGGGAGGATGAAGTAGATGCGACTGACGTGTGTGTGTGTGTACGACATGTATATCAAGAGTTCGAACGCATTGTTCAAGTGCCTCCCGAAGTGCGACGACTGTTGGGGTCCAATACCCAAGAGATTGTTCTACAGGAAAGATCATCAATTGTTTGAAACTTAACGCAGTGGAAATTTATGCTGCTCGCACTACTGCAGAGATCGGAAGGTAGTAGAAGTAGTAGTTGTCAATACTTCTACGTAAGTAATTCAGCTCTTAGCCCTTGGTACAAATAAGACAACTGCTGTTATCACTTGGTTATAGAGAAAAGATCACCTCCAAGCTCGTGTTACAAAGAAAAGAATCGATTCCACGAACACCCTGCAGAGGAATGATCATCTCCCAGGATCTGCTGCCGAGAGAGGTCCAACCCTCATTAGCAAGTTGCAGGTTAAAAGGTCAGCTCATACACTTCATGCAGAGAGAGAGAGAGAGAGAGAGAGAGAATCGGCCCCAAGCGCACGTTGCAGGGAAGAGATCAGCTTCCAGGCACTTGCAACAAAGAAAATGTCACCGACACTTACAACATCACGATACAAACAAGTGATCTGCCTCACTTATAGTTGTTGCTATGAAAGCTATCATCCAACCCTCCTCCTTCCTTCCAGATGGGTTTTGATGAACCATTGGTGCTTGTCGTGAGGGAGCTGCCTTTACCTTGAGTTTGACTGTGGAGAAAAGTGGCCCGTTCGTAACTGCTTATGGAAAGAATTACATGAACAATATCCCTTTCCAGTGTACAGAGGAAAGAGCAGTCCATAGTTGTTGCGGCAGACAATGGAAAACTGATGGTCGTTGCTTCAGAGCGAACAACAATCCATTGGCAGTTGCTGCACGACACAGAGAGCTCCTAGAAGCAATAAAAGAGCATCGTATTTAGAACTCGGGGAAAAATATCAGTCCTGTGAAACAACGAAAGAGCATCGCATTGAAGACTTGGATGGAAAGAATATCGGTCTTGTTGGCTGATGCAGAGAATACCACAATAGACCTGAAATGGGTATCCTTCTGCATCATCTACGGGAGGTTATTCCCTTCCATAAAAGAGCTACAGGAGGCTGTGTAGCGACGGCATCTATGCTATGGATTCCGTTGGTTCCCTGCAAGAGCCTTTCCGGTTCTCACGATCGAGTTCGAGGTTCACTCCGACATGTCCTAAAGATTTTGTTCCCCAGCAGTGCCGTCATGTTTCCTATCATGTACTCGCCCTCTTTTTCATATTTCGCTCCACTGTAATCAGTATGCCGAGGGCATAAGTATTTCCTTGGCCAATAATTCGACTGTAGTTCGCTGACTCGCAATCAGCCACTCTGACCATCACACCACGAGTTCACAGTCCTTGCCTCTCCTTCGTTCCGCACGAAGTAAACATCAACGTTTCACATCCCATCCTCCCACAACCCACTCCACCTCCAGCAAGTTTCAGCACACCGAAACTCCCCCCTTCCCCCACGTTTTACCTGTCAGCCTTACCCTTCAGCCACATATAACCCCGTGTTTCACTCCCGCGACACCACGTTTCGGTCCCCCGTGTGGTAACACAATAGAAAGTGTGCCGTCAAGATGTAAGGATAACGTGAGTGTTATTATGACATTAACTGTACAGCGCACATTCCTCCGCGCCTCACCATTGTATAACTGAATAATAGAACCTTTATTAACGGCCGCGTCCCTCTATGGCGTCGTAGTTATTGTAAAAAGGCCAAATCAGTCTGGCCATTAGGAAGATGCAGACATTGTGTTAGTATTCCAGAGGAGCGACTGTTCGTCCACAGCGCGCGGTGGTGTTGGCGAAATGCGAGACTTCGACGCTGCATACACAAGTGACAGGTGTATTGCCTTGTACATAATCACTATAAAGAGACCTGAGGGTCTATGGGACAGGACCGAGAGAAGAGCAGAAACCTTCGCCTTTCGACGAGGCTTCACCAGTCTCTTCTCTCTGTTTTTTTTTAAGCCACATTTGACTATGGGTGCTTCAAAAACCATGTCCCTTCTCATACCATTTTGTGTGGTGGTCAAAAAAACAAAACAAGAAAAGCTTCGTACACTTGAGTGTGGATGTTTTAGGAATTTTTTCCTTTCTATACACTTGAATATTGTCTATCAGTAGTATCCCATTACAAGTGACGTCGCATCCCTCTAACACATTTGTGTATAGGTGTGTTAGATTCCCTTCTCATTTACCTAAACATACGCGTTTCAAAGCCCCTTTTCTCCCCTCTCCTCCTCCTCCTCGTGTTATTATTGCCTTAGTGTTCCTCAGATACCACTTGCGTCCTTCGTACGCTCTCCCTGAAATATTAGAGCCCCTTACTTCATAACCCATGACGTAAGTTCAGAAATTTCAGTACAGAAACACATCTTAAAGAAAGCTTACACCTCTGTTGTGTAGGAGGTACTGAGTCTAGCACAGCTCACTTTACTAACTCTCATGTCAACAACGTCCATAATACAGTAGTATGCATAGCTTAACTGCTCCACAACAAACATCAATAAATCCCTGAATCATGACTACATTGTGTACGGATCTACAGAGTCTATGGTTTTTTTTTTTTTTTCAGAATTCCTATCATTGTAGCTTTTAAGAAACACTCATAGTCGTCTTAGTAATTCCAAAGTATCTGCCTCGGGTCTATTTCAGTTGGTTTAGCACAAATCTTCTCCAATACCCAAAGTAGTAACTTGGACATCATCATCTTTCGGATCCTAGTTTAGGGGCTTGATAAACAGGATATGCTCGTGAATTATGAATTTTCAGCATGTTAACTTCAGGACCCGAAGCAGCTTCAGCCCCTTGGACATGATGACCTCGTTACACCTAACGTGATAACTTTAGAATGTAATCAGTAACTTTAAAACACACCCAGTGACTTACACTAAAATGATTTTTTACATTAACCTTCGGAACCACACGCACAGTGGCTTCAGAATCTTCGCAAAAACGCTCGTAAGAATGACTTCAGAATATCAACAGAGTATCATCATATAACCAGAAAAAAAAATATGGCTTCAACAACCTCCCAAACATATGGCTTCAGAACCTCCCAGTATAAACGACTTCAGAACCCTCCAACACAGTGATATCAGAGCCTCCCCCTGACCCTTGCCAGCAGGTTATCTGAAGCCGCTGCTGAAGTCTAAAGACCTCTCGGTATGACTGGATGGGACGAAGTGAACCCTAACATTGAGCGGTGGTTTTCGCAACACGAGAACAATACCTCCCTCAGCTTACACTCACAATTGCTGATTTACATATTATCAAAACTCTACAACCTTTTTAGAATAATAGATACAATAGGAGGAGTTATGAAATGGTTCACACACTCCAAGGTTGTCCCGCTCGGCCAGTTGTGAAAGAGAAGTCGACATGATGGGCATTTTGAGATTGTTCAGTGACGGCCCTTCAGCTACACCCACGGTGGTGGGGATACAGGAGGAGGAAGGGGGTGCTCAGAGGTAGAGGAAGGGGTCGGGATAGGAGTGATAGAAGGGATGGGTGTAGGAGAGGGAGACGAATAGGGAAGATAAAGACGGGAGAGGTGAGAAGTTGGTGTGTAGGGACGTGGAGTCATTGAAAGAGGGAGGAAAAAGGCAAAAAGACGACAAGTAAAAACAAAGGAGAGAAAGATGGTGTTAGACGGGGGGCCAATGGCTACTAGTAACATGAGGGAGCACGATGGGGCCAGGATGATGGAGGTGAGAGTAGGAGTGACGTAGAAGGTGATATGATCTGATGGATACTGGAAGACTTTACTGGAGGACATGTTAGACATTGTGAAAAATGATCTTGTCGTTTTGATATTCTAATGCGTATGTGATTACTCCAGAGCCAATTTCTGTGAGTCCAGGTGTTACTCAGGCTCTTTTTAAAGGCCTCTGCAGCTCAAGGCTGTGCTGCTTCCAGTAGCAGGGAAATGTAGGCTCCTTTGGAGTGAGGAGTTCTTTGACTTTATAATACAGTCTCGCCAAAGGTGACAGCTGTCGTGTGTAATGCACCGAAACCACAGCTCCCTATCCACAACCAGACCCCACAGACCTTTCCATGGTTGACCCCGGCCGCTTCACATGCTCTGGTTCCGTCCATTGACAAGCACATCGACCTCTGGATACCACATCGTTCCAGTGATCTCTGTCCCTTGCACGTCCTTCATCCTCCTCCTCATGTCTACGTGTAGTGTCCCTTACTATGTCTATTCGTACATACATTGGAGTAATGACATGGGTCTCGTGTGTATACAAGATTGAGCGGGGGCGACACGAGAGTGAAAAAAACTCTCTATCACACAAACGGTGATCAGAAATACTCGTCACACAGGGAGCCTTCGTGGTGTAGTGGTTAGCCCTACCTCAGGTGGCCCTGAATGCGTTCAAATCCTAGGCGCGGCTGTGGTCTGCCCTCAATCAACCCATGTGTCCATTCTCTCCTCGAAGCTGGTCGATAGATGGGTACCTGGCTTAGGCATGGATGTGTATATGTGTGTGTGTATGTAGAGTACACTCCGTACATATATATTACACGTATATATAAGGTTTGAGATGAGGGCAACACGAGTGTAGAGCTCTTTACTTACATCATATAACTCGTAATCACACACACCTGTTGATTTTTGAGGCATAAGGCTACGTGTATGATGACTTGTCATAATACCTGTGGATGTGAGGGGTGGATGTCTCTTGTTGGGTCAAGTCAACGGTGAGCGCCTCTCCGGGAGGGAGTGAGTGAGGGAGGCAGGCGACTGGCGGTGGCACACGGGAATGCTCCGCTAACAGCCACTCGTAAGCGAGGCTTCCGACAAGTGATTCCTTTATCCCTCACTATTTATGGCCTTCGCTATACTCTCTAGGGGGATGGGGGTGGCTAGAGCCATGATAGTGCATTGGCTGACCTGGGTACGAGTATGGGACGCGGGAGAGAAGGAAAGGCAATCAGATGGGAGAGAAGACGAAGGATAGAGGGAACGCCACAAAGAAAGGTGGAAGGAGAGAGGGGGAAAAAGAGGAAGAGGGTGATGGAGATGGATAGATAGAGCCGATGAAGCAGAAAAGTGGAGTTCCAGCTGAGAAGTGAAATGAAGTAAATGAAAATGAAAAAAAGACAAATGAAGTGGACGAGGAGAGGAATGTTAGAAGAAATTGAAAACATGAAATGGGGCCTTTTTAATGGCAGATATGGAGAGAGTTTCATGAAAATATTAGAGTAAACCATTGGTGAGAAAGAGAGGGAAGAATAGCTAAAAAGTACTAGTGATAAGATACTATCAAAATGCAGATAATTGATAAATGAAATTGTCATATTGTGTTCTGTTTGAAGAGATTCATTTTTCTTCATTATTCTGTGTGCTGAAGAAAAAAAGGGGTAACAAAAGAGGATTGACGGAGGAATGAAGGCGAAGTAGAGCGAAGATAGCAAACCAGATGTGGAATATGTCTAACCTATAGAGTATGAATTCAGTCCAGAAAATAGATTTTCCCTCGAACCCGGGGTTACATAAGGAAGTGTATTTGACGTCTCTACGTCTCGCTTGATCTATGAACTCCGTCCTTCGTCTCGCTGGGGACCCTCGAGACTTTTCCACACGTATGGAGATGATGCTTCAGCTGTGTAGCAAAAACACTTGCGACTCTGCTGGACACACTCGTGGCTTAGGGAATACGTCCCTCTCACAAGACGGGATCGATGATCTAGAGAGATATCGATGGTGATGGTCGTCAGAGGCGCTGGGGAAGAATGTCAGACCAAAAAGTTTGATAAAAGACGTCCTGTCACATGTGTCTTATTCAGAAAGCCTTTAGAGCCATGGTTGACTATGACAGGTTGAGTTCAGAGTGAGAACACTTGCACGGGGGGACACACACAGGTTCGGTCGGAAGGCACGTAGTCTTGGTAGCCAGTCCTGAAGAGCACGACTGTGTTTTTAGAAGAACGCGACTAGGCTGTTATGGCTTACTTATCTCGTTCGTCGACGTGTTCTCGCTCACGGATCAAAAACGCGTCAATAGCTACAGCGAGGGTGGCATCTCGCATCACAACAGCGGATATGAAAAGTCCGTAGAAATGGTTCATGAAGTCACGCTGATGAGAGAGTGTACAAATTGTCACCAGCGAGCGCCTTGGATTGCAGCCATAGAAGGTGAAGTTACAAGCAGATAACCTCTGAGTTGGAGCCGATTTTGATGGTGATTTAAGAAGGTTCAGATGTGAAGAAGACCTAAGGACAGTGCTCCACAGCACAGCTCTGACAGACATCTGGGGATAGAGGCTTTTCTTCGTAAAGTCGATGAGAAGCGATGAATCGAGAATATAAAACTGGTGGAAGTGAGGAAAGACAAGATATCTCTGCTACTCTGGAAAGATATCAGTTGAGAACGACAGTTTGATCTTGAGGCACGACCCTACGACTCTTAGGTATGACAGCGTGGCCTTTGACCTGACCTTTAAGCGTTGGAGTAAAAGGCCCCATCCGTTGGGGGGGGGGGGGTGCTGCTTGTTTTGTTATCTGAGTTTTAGACCTCTCACATGTCAGTCATTAAGGCTGTCAATCACCAATAAAAGAACTGTGAACCATCGTCTTACGATGTTCAAGACAGCATTAAGATAATACATTCGTGTACTGTATAACCTTAGGCGGGTAGTCTAAGGTTACAACCTACTCTCTCCATATGTCTTGTGATTTACCCTCGTTTTACAAACTTGGACATATTTGAAGGTTAAGCTCATCGGGGGTAGAAAAAAAAAAGGTATTTACAGCAAGCCGGGTTTGATCCAACGTTCCGTGGTAAGTCGCATATTAATTCAGCCGGAGACGAGAGCATCAGATGCTTCTTAATTACGGGAAAATAAGCGATGGCTTGATATTCCGGATGTAGTTTCAACACGAGTGGAGAGCGAGACTGTTAAAGTGTCGCAGGCTTTGATTAAAGGCTTTGGCCGAGTTATTTTTTACCAAGATTCAGATCGTAGAGGGTGCTTGATATCCGAGTTAACTCAGAAAGATTTAAGTTCAGTACATCAAATGTTTCTGGAGGTCCCGACAGACGGCACAGCTCATTGGAACGGTGCCAGTCTGTGCCACATAAATGGAAGACTTAATGATCTGTATGTGATGTATGTTAAGTAAGCCATAAACTGATGTGGACGTCGGGAAGTGCACCGATCCAGCAACATTTCAGTGGGGAAAGGGGACTGTCGAAGAACGCAACATACATACAACAGAGGCAACATTATTTAGACTTCAGCAGTAGTGGTTTTGAACCTTTTATTTTTTTATTTTTCTTTTTTTTTTCAATCCAACATGACCCGTTTGTTTTACCGAGGTTGTGGCAATGCCAGCGAAGAATAGAAGAGCTAAATTGTTTATAGAGTATTCAAATGAAGAAACTGTGTGGTAATCGACTACAGCAAGCAGAGCAATGCATCTCGGGTTTGATAGCACACTCATGATGATATGTCTTGACGCAGGAGATCTGCCAACTTTATCTGGTTTAGAACAGATGTTTTGAACAGGCGAGGAGAAGACTCGATGATTTCACGACCCCAGGGTAATAGACCCTTGCTTTGAGAGAGAGAGAGAGAGAGAGAGAGAGAGAGAGAGAGAGAGAGAGAGAGAGAGAGATACCTTTATTAGATTATTTGTTACCATGAGGATCCGTATGTAGTCCCGGAAGTATGATGAAGCATTCTGAAGATCCGAAAAAAAAAAGTTTTTGAGAACTGGCTTGTCGTGAACACACCCGCTCTCTCCAGGCCAAGTGTAAAGCCAATCTAACACACACCAACAGTACTGTTGTAAAACACACACACACACACACACACACACACACCACCAGTGCTCCTGTATCCTAACACCACCAGTGTTCTTTAGACCTTCACACTACAAGTGCGCTTATACTTACCACCAGCGATGATAGCTTCTGTGCGTCTGTGCGTGTGTTCTGATTGTCACCTGCGAGTGGCTGTGGCACCTTCAGTGCCATCAGTATTTTCTCTCACATGACCTCATGAATCACTCTGAAGGACTTTTCCAACGAGTCAGTCAGTGAGAGCAACCTGGAGATAGCTAGTTAGAGGCCAAGTTTATTAGACGAGGGATGAATAGTCTATAGCTAAGCAGCTATACTCTGTGGCTAAGCGTCTATGGTTATTAGACTACAGGTATATAGAAAGATTAGGAGATTCGAGAGAGCAAACTCTTGATCGTGGACGAGAGCTGACGTCTGGGGAAAGTAAGACACTGAATTGGCCAACAGCAATTGGGGTAAAACTCTTGTGGTATTGATAGCGGAGGAGATGTGGAGAATTTCTGAAAACATAAGACCTCTTGATGAGTTAACGCGTACCGAGAGTAATGAAAAGATCCAGGATAACATTTTAACTGGCCTGGGCGACTCAACACAGAACTGATTTGCCGTCAGAAACAAAGCGAAAGAATATCAGTAAAATCTCTTGAGTCAAAGGATATAAATGAAAATGATAAGATATCGGTAGAAAAGCAGTGTAAAAAAGGTGGTAAGAGTAAGTAATTAATAAAATATTGGTGGAAATACAATACGAAAATGTGGTAAGAGTAAATAAACACGAACATTATAAAAATCACATATGCTAAGAATAACTTGAGTAATTCTTCACCTACGTAAGACAAAAGAATTTTATAGATGCGACAGGACTGGTCATAATTGAACCTGGTGAAGTAACTCATTAATATCAAGGAATATACCCTGAATGGATTCCTCAACTCTTGTGTACACAAAGTCGGCGAGAAATGATGATTACCCTGACGACAAGACAATATCTCGAGGGTCGAATGAACGAAAACTTGAAGGTATCGGAAATCCAGAGTTACGAGATACCAAAATCGTTTTAACCAACCCAAACAGATCGACTCACTCTGATAACCCAGACCGAAGTTGATATTTCCCATAACCAAATTATTTATTGAATCATTTATAAAAGTTATGTAAAGACTAGAAAGTGGTAAATATTACCCCTTTTTATGGGAAATAAGAGATGAAATGTACCTTAATTTAAAACTCGATTTCGCCTCACGGCAGTTTTAATTCTTACAAGTAAAAAAAAAAGAAATAAAAAATTCACAGTTAGGAACATTGACAACAAAATACCAGAAAGTGTTTTAACTCTTTAAACCACTAGTAATAACACAACTTGATTTTACGGTCCAACTCGGGTTGCCAGACTACAAGAAAGTTGAGGTAAAACTGGAACAGACACAAAGACGGGCGACTGAACAAATTCTAGTTCAGAGAAATCTGCCGTATGAGGAGAATTTAAATGAGAGATGATCTCTCTTCTCATTAAGAGCATGGACTTCATGCAAGTTTTCAAAATTCAAAATACATTCGACAGAGCAAACCAAGAGAATCTTCTAAAAATACAATATAATACAGTTACTAGAAATGATGGAATATGACTTGGATTAGATGATATGATATTGGCGTATCAACTGAGTTGAGTAGAGGGAAGAAGATCCAATACCCATATCTCATTCTGTAGTGCAGAAGAGGTGGGGAAGAATTAGCGTTGCTGGATTTTATAGTAGAATTTTCCTTCTCATTCAGTCCTGTTCAGTTCCATGCAGGCATGCATCACGAATACGTGGTTTTTCTTCCATTCTTTTTCCCACTAGCTGTTGCTGTTGGAGGGGTTGGGGAGAGAGAGAGAGAGAGAGAGAGAGAGAGAGAGAGAGAGAGAGAGAGAGAGAGAGAGAGAGAGAGACTTCTTCAATTCTTTTCTTATCTCATTTACTTTAAGAATTGTCAGTTATAAACATAACTAATTATGGGCCAACTGGTATGTTGTCATGTGGCTCTCTCTCTCTCTCTCTCTCTCTCTCTCTCTCTCTCTCTCTCTCTCTCTCTCTCTCTCTCTCTCCAAAATTTTGAATAGATTGGACAGCATTGGTCACGGGGATTTTTCTTTTTTCTTGAATGGCAAGAAAATTCAGTGACTGGCATATATTCTCAATGTTCAGACCCACACTTGTATGCCAAAACCTGCGAATCTAACAAGAAAAAAAAAATATAAGGAAAACGGGTCGATAAGCTAATTAGAAGAGTTGCCATTTAGCAGTGAGGCATGTTTCTGTTACAGTCATCGGTAGATATATTTTCTTTTTTTTGTAAGTTATCAAAAAACATTCACTTCACAGTCATTCATATTAATACATTTTTGATGACTGATTACGAAATAATCACCAAAGACTTCCCCCATATATCGTAACCTGACACTTCTCATCACCAGTTTCCATTTCAGTTCCTCCCACAACCACTGCAGACGGCAAGAGCCACATGCATAGCCGTGTTAGAAGTATCCTCAACACCTGAAGAAAAAAAGAAAAAGAAATACGAAAGATTTTTCGGCCTCAACGACACGACTCTGGCAGATGATAGGCCAAGTGTACGTACAGGGACGCCTCACTGGAGAGGCCTCCTGCTGGAGTCAGGGACGCCTCACTGGAGAGTCCTCCTGCTGGAGTCAGGGACGCCTCACTGGAGAGTCCTCCTGCTGGGGTCAGGGACCCCTCACTGGAGAGTCCTCCTGCTGGAGTCAGGGACCCCTCACTGGAGAGTCCTTCTGCTGGGGTCAGGGACACCTCACTGGAGAGTCCTCCTGCTGGGGTCAGGGACCCCTCACTGGAGAGTCCTCCTGCTGGAGTCAGGGGACCCCTCACTGGAGAGTCCTACTGCTGGAGTCAGGGGACCCCTCACTGGAGAGTCCTACTGCTGGCGTCAGGGACCTCTCACTGGAGAGTCCTCCTGCTGGAGTCAGGGACCCCTCACTGGAGAGTCCTCCTGCTGGAGTCAGGGACGCCTCACTGGAGAGTCCTCCTGCTGGAGTCAGGGACTCCTCACTGGAGAGTCCTCCTGCTGTCCCACGATGTACAATAATAATAGGCTTTAGGAATGTGTGTAGTCTGTCGGAATCATCTTCAAAAAGACGATAACTTCCTACGTAACGATGTCTGCTAGTGTGTGGTTACTATTTGCGATTGCTATTGATTACTATTTGCGATTGCTATTGATTACTATTTGCGATTGCTGTTGATTACTATTTGCGATTGCTATTTCAATGCTATAATTAGAGCAGTTTGCACTTTTTTTCCCCGTTTTTTAACCTTGTGTGAGGTAATCGTATGTCCTAATCTTTTGTCTACCTTGTGTGATTAGTATATGTATTTACTATTTGTGACCGGTGTGTGTGTGTGTGTTTTAGAAAGTTTTACACTCGTGTTTCCCTGTCTTTTAACCTTGTTTATTTGTACAGCGTCATTTCTGTTGTGTACACACACACACACACACCCTGTCTAGTTAACCATATACCGACCAGTGCCGAGGGGAGGATGAACAGCTGGGGATGTTTGTGGGCCGACCCTCTGGCCCAGATCTCGAACCCGGGAGGGCCCGTGTGTAAATCATGATAAACTGCACTGACCACTATATCACGGAAGCCCGTGTATGTGAGAAAGACTAGTGTTTCATTATTAAGGAGAAATTGTTTTACACTTGTGATGCCCCATCTCTAAACCATGTACGTATGCACCATGTACGTATGTACCACGTGTGTGTGTGTGTGTGTGTGTGTGTGTGTGACAGAAAACAAGGATAGGGGGGATGAGGTGGTGTATGCCAGGTTGGATGAGGGTTCGTGGCGGGGGCCTGCGTGGTGGAGCCTGCCTGACGTTATCGCTGGAGACTGCGGCGGTCACACGGGCACGGAGACGCTTGCGGCATGTTGCTTGTGTCTGCCCCCCCCCCTTCTCTCTCTCTCTCTCTCTCTCTCTCTCTCTCTCTATCTCCATGATGATGGTCATAATGATGCGGGTCTCGCTGCTGGCGATGATCTGGTTCCTATGCTGCCAATGCTACTGGTCTGTATGCTGAAGTTTACCGCAGCCTCACCTTGCTGGCGATGCTGCTGGTCTTCATGCTGAGGTTGCTACTGCCGTTACCGCTGATGATGCTGTAATGATACTAATGCTGCAGGTCTTTTATGATGTCCTCGTTGATGCTAATGATGATGGGATTAAGCTAATGCTGCAACTATCTTCGCTGTTGTAGTTTGCTGCTCGTAATGCTGACGATACACTGCAACTCTTCCTGCGGATGTTGATAATCGTGCTTTATGCTGACAATGCTGCAGGTCTGTATGCTGAGGTTGTGGCTGCTGATCTTCTGTTAACGATGTTGCAACTCTGCTATGCTGATGATGCTGCTGCTGCTGTTCTTGCTGTTATTGCTTGCGATGCTGCAACTCTGTATGCTGATGATGCTGCTGCTGTTTTTGCTGTTGACGATGCTATAGTCCTATATGCTCACGACGGCGGCTGGCAGCGCTGCTCCTTCGTCATCTGATGGTACGGTTCCTGATTGTGTGTTGTGTGGTGCAACTCTGATTGTGTGCTGTGTGGTGTACCTCTGTGTGTTGTCTGATTCGCCTCTTATTGTATTGTCTGTTGCACCAATGATTGTGTGTTGCACCTCAGAATGAGTGTTGTGTGATGCACCTCTAATTGTATGTTGCGTGGTGAACCTCTGATTGTGTGTTGCGTCGTGCACCTCCGATGGTGTGTGGCGTTTTACACCTCTGATTGTGTGTTGTGTGGTGTACCTCTGATTGTGTGTTGCGTGATACGCCTCTGATTGTGTGTTGTGTGGTGCACCTCTGATTGTGTTGCACGTCTGAGTGTGTGTTGTGTGATGCACCTATGATTGTGTTGCACGTCTGAATGAGTGTTGTGTGATGCACCCTGATAGCTGTGTTGTGTGGTACACCTCTGATTGTGTTGCACGTCTGAATGAGTCTCGTGTGATGCACCCTGATAGCTGTGTTGTGTGGTGCACTTCTAATTGTGTGTTGTGTGGTACGCCTCTGATTGTGTATTGTACCTCTGATTGTGTGTTGTGTGGCGCACTTCTAATTGTGTGTTGTGTGGTGCACCTCTGATTATGTATTGTACCTCTGTGTGTTGTGTCGTGCACCTCCGATCGTGTGTTGCGTGGTGCATCTCTGATTGCTATGGATTACGTAGTAGCTCTTGGTTGTGATGATGCAGCTGATAATCCCGGTCCCGATGAACGTCTTGATGATGATGATGATGATAAAGACGACTCTGTTATCTGATGATGATGCTACAGCTGTTGTTCGTGATGCTGCAGCTGCTGTTAATGGTTGCCTCTCTTTGCTGATGATGCTGTGTCTGCTGATGATAATTAGATTGCCGTCTGCTGCACCAGTTGACAGCAGCGCGGTTTAACAAGACACTCTACTGAAGACCTCTGATCATTACAATCTTTCTCGATCTCTCCTCTTGTGTTGCACAACATGGGTAACCCTGAGGAGCTAAGCATTTCCTTATCTCTGTGAGTATTTATTGAGTGCAAAACCCTCGCATCCAATCCGTTTCAACCTTCATAAACCCTATGAATAATGCAATTCCTTAATTGATTATCATCAATCCCACAACCCCTTCGTACCTTGGAATTTATGCATCGTCTCCACAACCCGTCTAGTATGGTGTGATTTTCTCCAGTCATCCATAAACTACCCTTCATAACCTTTTCCCACAACCCCCCTTTGTATCCGGCCTTCCTTCACCACTCCCCACACAACTCGAACAATCGTTCCGAACTAATAATCATTCCTACAACCTTTCGCAACTTAGATTTACTAATAATCCCCTACAGCATTTATAGTAAATAAACACCCTATAATCATCCATAAACTACCCCCTAACAACCTTTTTTTTTTTTTCCCCTCACAACCCTTTCGCCTCCAAACCTTGCCTAATCCTCTGCACACAACTCCTTCAGCGAATCATTTCCCCCCGCGGCACAGAATCCCTAATCTCCCCACTCCCCTGCGGGGTTGGTGGCGTGTACAGGGAGGCAGGCGTGGTGGTTGGTGGTCTCGTCTCCTCCCTCCCCCTTGACGTGATCACCAGCAGCGGATGTCAAGACGTCCGCTAATATAGCAAGATACCGAAGGGCGGGCCAAGCCTTGGTCCCAAGGGCGTAGCGACAGGGAGTCTCAATCTCCCTCACCCTTGTTGCTCCAGCGGGGTGTCACACTCCCTGATGGCATGGGAGAGGGGACAAGGGTCTAGAGGGGTCGGGGTGAGGAGGATATGGGGGAACGAGCATAGAGATGAGGAGGAGGAGGAGGAGGAGGAGGCAGAGAGAGAGGCGAGGAGGAGGTAAGGAAAACGAGGGTGGATGTTGAGACGTGGGCTAGGAAAACGGAGCTTTGGACTGGTTGAAGAAAACGAGGAAAGAGGCTGGAAGAAGATAGGGAGAGGGAAGGAGAGATTGTGGGTGTAAGTGTATATGTGTGTGTAAGTGTATATGTGTGTGTGTGTGTGTGTGTGAGAGAGAGAGAGAGAGAGAGAGAGAGAGAGAGAGAGAGAGAGAGAGAGAGAGAGAGAGAGCATTGTGAAATTTAGTGGTTAACCCTACGAACCGCCAACCTCAGATTGTATTTTCCGACTCTTCATCAGCCAATCACAATGTCTTTTTTATGCTGTCACTTGTGGGTCGTATGTTACGTCGGAGACCTTCAAGTGATGTCAAGCCACCCCGAAAAAAAACTTTAGGCATTCTGTGTGTGTTTTTCTGTATCCCCTCCATTCCACTCTGTCTTGTTAAATTGATATTCCCTTTTTTTTTTTTCCATGCGTGACCTGGGGCACGTGTAGGTGTTCAGACCTGGTGATAGCGCACGGAACATATGGGTATAAAAAAAAAACCACGAGAGAGAGAGATAAGAGACGCCTGTCAACCGCTACACTAGAGAAATAATGCGATGGCTTAAAAGACATTGTATTTTTAGGCTACTCTACCGAATTGTTTGAATCATAGCGCAATCTTAACGCCTTAACTACCTCGTTTGAGGGCGATTGTGTGTAATTTTCTATGCCCCAAAATTAAATGGTATTGAGGAAGCAGTTATAGCTATATCTCTGTATATCTGTATATGTATATATATCTCTCCACATCTCTGTACCTATCCATCTGTCTATATGTATGTCTATGTCAATAAGTCCATTCCTAATTCCATGTGTGGATCAGGCACACACACTCTGCAATCACTCGTGCACACCAGCAACTTGTGTTCAAAGTGAAAAAAATAAATATATATATATTGACTCCAGCACTTATAAAAGTGCTTCTTCTTCTACTTCAGTTTGTACACTTTGATTCGTCAACCGAGACCAGAGCACTGGGTCTTTTTCTTAGGGGCTGTTTGCTGTGGTGTAAGATGCCAAGAACTAAAGATTTGTGTGGTGATGGTTGAGAGACTTACTGATGATTCAGAGAGAAAAACTGCAAGTTATTCACATGATCAAGGAAGGGCAAGTAATGTTAAGTGTTCGAATTGAGGCGAAATGTTTATCAAGTCTACACTTGAACGTTTGCTGCCTTGCGAAAAACTAGAATCGTTCTCATATTCGCATATATTGTCAGCCTCCTCTTCCTGCATACATAATGATCGAGAGGGCTCACAATTCTTTCCAGCTCTTCCACAGATGGAGCTAGCAACACAGCATCATCTGCATACAGCAACTGTAGCAACTTCCGATGTGTTTCCTTCATGAATAAGTATTACACCACAGTCACCCGCCCTCCTCTTGCAAAATTCTCCTTCCTAGAAAAACAATAGATAACCATGTGGACGCCACACAACCTTGTGCACTCCTACGTATCTTTCAGACCTTATACTCTCACCCGAAACGATTCTCGTACATGCTGAATGCATCATACAAGCACACAACATCAGTCACTTGTCTTCTTTGGCTACCATGGAGACTCTGAACTCCCTCCAGAGCATACTTATACACTTCGTCATATATATATATATATATATATATATATATATATATATATATATATATATATATATATATATATGGCCTATTTGATTCATCCGTCAATGCTGCATACAAATCTCTCTCTCTCTCTCTCTCTCTCTCTCTCTCTCTCTCTCTCTCTCTCTCTCTCTCTCTCTCTCTCTCCTTCGCCCTAAAACTGACACTCTTGTCCGAGTTCAGAAATCTGGTCTGCACACACTGTCGATCCCCTCCTTCGTTCCTCACCAGCAAAATGGGTAAACTAATCGTTCCAAGACGATCGGTCACTATCCTACCCTACACACCATGTCAACTGTGCTAACTAGACGTATTCTTCTGTAATTCGTACAGTCACATTTACGCCCCGCTTTCTTTATTCAGTGGAACAGTTACTTCCTCCTCCCAATCCATTAAACACACGACCACCTTTTCAGGATTCCATGGACACGTTCCACATTCATTCCACAGCAGTTTCACTTTTCAACATATTTTTCACGGCTCCGTCAGTATCTTTCTCATCGAGTATTCTCTCATTCAACATCTACTCATTCATTACAGTAGTTTTCGTCGTTGTAAAAATTTCCTGTATTATCTAACTCATTGGTTGTACAACAGCTTGTGTAACACACTACCCTCAACTTGCTTATCAAGAAGTAAACCCATACGTTACAGTTGTTTCTCTCTGCCCAACAGGAAACATTACGACACACATCATGTGTTTGCACCAAACCTCCGGGAAACATGATTACTACACAGATAAGTAATATCAGCAGGGACTTCTACACTCACAACAGATTGGCGGGAGAACCATCACATCTTTAGATATCCAGATGCGTTCAGTTTCTAGGCTTTGGGATGAGAGTGACCATGGGTTAGGGAATCCTGCTTTCCCGTGCACATACCGACATTTCCCACGTCGAAAGCCACGCGTGGAGGAGTCTGGTGTGTGTGTGTGTGTGTGGAGTACAGCCGTGGCACCTTGACCACGCTAATGGGAGTGAGGAGTAGTGTGTATTGATGTGTCCAAGTCGCACGTCATTGCAGTGTTGGGGATGAATCGCGCGGTCGAGACAGGACCAAATCATTGGTGTGTCTAGAGTCCCTGACATCAGTGTTTTGCCAGCTGTGTTGTCTTCGCCATTCCTTTAAGGGTATCTTAAACACACATAGATCACACACAAAAAAGAAGATGCGAGTAGATTTATAAAGGAATTTAGGGTGGGGGGGTTACTTTCAATGTTATTTCTGGAAATAGAAGTTATCGGAACCATAGAGTGGAGAGAGTGGAGGAACAGATTAGTTAATTATAAATTATCGTATTTTTTTTTTCTAAACTATGGAGACTCGGATGACGTCATTGATCAGTTAAGGTACAAAGCATCCTACTGTTGATGCTGGGTGGGTGGATGGGTCGTGTGTGTATGTGTGGCTCAAGGAATGAGAGCTGGCCAACACACACACTGGGCGAGGCAGGGGAGGCCTATGTTTACACAGTAAATTCCAGCTATGAAAGAGTTTATTGAGAGGGTTAGAAGTGGGGCCGTTAGAGGTGGGGCGGCTCTAGACACAGGTTATCAAATATGATTTTGAGGAAAAGGGAGAAATACTCACAGAGGCAGGGGACTTGTAGGCTGGTAAGACGTACATGATACGCTCATACAAACTAGTCATTTGTCCAACTGATGTGTACGTTTGAAAGATGCCATAGTTCTGTTGGAAGTGACGGCCCCCGAAAGTAGTACGTCATTTGAGGCGTTAAACTCATAGGATGAACGTATCAGTAACGCCAATGTTGCGTCAGTGAATCGATGGTGGTGTGACACGTTAATAACCCTTGAACTGATGTTTACCTTTGATTCGAGAGTCATGGCGGTGACCACATCTTTCTGGCGTTGCGGTAAAGTGAAGATGATTTAGTGGTAAGGTAAATAGAAATGCTGTATCAGTATAGTGATATTGCTATTAGTACTTGCCGTGTTTTCTGAATACACGGGAAGTGTGTTTGGCATGCTAATGCCATGAACAGAAAAAGAAACTTTATATGGAGATCAGACTGATGACTCAAGATCATTGGGATGATGAAGTAGTTCATTACATCATGTACACACCCACCTAAGACTTTACCACACGACAGTTACACACGAACTGCCCTGTTCCAATTATGGCACACCCGACACCAGTCCGTCATAGAAAAGAGCCCATGCCAGGTTTTTAGTCTTGGCGAACCTTTACACACACACACACACACACACACACACACACACACCTATGTATCGTTTTCTATGTAGTTGCGAATCACCGGTATTATTAATGATGTATCAAAAACATGAAGAGGTTTCACACTGATGGTTCGAAATGGTTGTAATGTGAAATGATCGTAATAGTTCATGAAGTTGATACGATGTTTACAAGTCGTGACATTGGAAGGTGTTGCTAATAGTGCAGTTGATTTGATGGTTTCTGCATGACGTTATTCGTTCATGTCGAAGCCTTGTTAACTAGCACTCGAAGGAGAATATTATACAATGAATGGAAAATGTATATGAGATACCAAGAGGACTGTCATTATGAAGAGCATTGCAGTAATAACTTTAATTTTGTGATGGTGTATTCGAAGCTTTCACTAACCTAGTAATAAGGTTCGAGACATTGACCATTTTGAGCGTTCCCACCTTCAAGAAAAACGTATTATGCCACATCCTGGAAGCGTACACTGGGAAGTGAACTTGGGAAACGTAAGCTTATAGCACAAGGCCGTAATGATTCTGATTTCCATCAGACATACGAAGTCGAGATGTGTGTATGTGTTTGCGTCTTCGAACAGTTCTTAACTCATGACGAAAGTTGTGACGTAAAAGATATTTCTGTCGGTGGGTGTAGCTAGCAGTTGATGTCCTGAATGACCCTGTTCAGTCGTTAGGCCTTAAGCCCTAACCAACCAACCATATGGGGTCATAAATTTTCCCCACAGTTTATCATCTCTGGTCGGCGATAAGCACAAGTCACATCGTCCATCTTGTTCTGTGTTCAGAAAAAAAAAGAAGTGTTTGACATCAAGTGATTCAAGATCCATTTCCTCCTTGAGAACACGACCAGACTATGTATTATTTTAATGATATGGAAGGAGAAGAGAAGACGGCAATCATGGGGGTCGGTTTGAAATGAAATGAATCATATTCATCGTTTAATATATATATATATATATATATATATATATATATATATATATATATATATATATATATATAATATTCCTATGAGTCCAAGGGGAAAATGAAACATGAAAAGTTCCCAAGTGCACTTTCGTGTAATAATCACATCAGGGGAGACACAAGAGAAAAATATAAGTCAGTTGATATACATCGAAGAGACGAAGCTAGGACGCCATTTGGCGTCCTGTGCCACAAAAGTCAAGGAGGTGATTTTTACGCGTCGAATAAGAACGGCTTCTCAGTCCGATGGAAAGGAATGACTTTGCTCCACTGATTCACATCCGTCAAACAGGCGATCGTTAGGTCAAAATAACCCGTCTTAACCTTCCGTCACCAAGTACAGTGTATCCTGACAGTGTGGGTTGTGGTGGGATGAAGGTGCAGGGGGGGCAAAAGAGAAAAAGATTGAGGACAGACGAGAGGAGACAAATGAAGCAAGGAAAGGCGTATGAGAAGGAAGGAAAAGTTATATATATATACATATATATATATATATATATATATATATATATATATATATATATATATATATATATTCCATAATTTAGTGACCTGGATCGAAAAATATAACAATCTAAAACTTGTCATTTGCCTCGGGTCTAAAAGACTGCAGGAGGGGGGGAGTCTTGGCTGGGGGTCGGGTTGGTCTGGGGTGGGTGGGGGTCTGGTCCGGATGGGTGGGTGGGTGAGGATGGGCAGCAGCATCATCAGAGAGCCGGGTACTGAGTGAGGAGACCTGTGAGGCGGAGTTACGAGCACAGAACACCTCCTTCCTCCCTCCCTCCCTCTCCTCCCATCTCTCTGTCGCCCCCTCACCCACTCCCAGCGTCCATCCACCTCCCAACAACCCCTCCCTCCTCTCTCACTCTCTCTCTCTCTCTCCCCCTCCCACCTCAGCCCCTCATGTGCACCCCTTTAGATATTCTTTTGTGTCCCTAATGAGAGGAGGACAATAGTCTGTCAAAGACAAGAAAGGTGCTTCGTAAATAAGGTAAAATTAAACACCCTGGGGCCTGGCATTGATTTTTGTAAAAAGTCGATGCCGTTTTCTCTTTGTCTCAGTAAGACCCCTGCTCCGGAGTTTCTTAGCCTTCATTATTCACGTTTTCTACACTTTGGACAATGATATCTTTCACCCCCCCACTCTTTTATTTTTTTTTCTTTTACGTATTTCATGCTATCCTAATGTGCGAGATTATAAGCTGATAACGGATATTTCCCCGAGCTAATAGCGTCGTTATACTGATTAGAATTACTAATTCTTATCAATATGAGGATCATCAGATGAACTGAAAGAGAAAAGAAAAACACGAGATTTTCAGCGTAGTTTACCTAGCTCAAGTTGATCTTCCTGAAGTGTTTGTATTATTCATGCCTTCAGGGTTAACATCCATCGTATCAGGCAAGGTTTCAGATCACATATCACTGGACGAGGCAGGTAAAGGTTTGTGTGTGTGGGTGTGTGTGTGTGTGTGTTACGGGAGCGAGTTTTACGCTCGTGTTGCCCCGGTATCTTAGACTTGTATGTATTCATCATGTCTTTACTTATGTTTGAGTATGCGTACACGTACGTTCCCCGAGCTAAAGCCAAGTGTGTGTGTGTGTGTGTAGATCGATGGCGTGGACAATGAGCAGTTCTTTGAGCGGGGTCGGGGTCGAGCAACCAGAGGACCTAACCTGACATTAAGCAAGTAACTAGTTAAAGGATTTATGAAGTACTATCATAGTGTAAGACTTGTGTATAAATGTAACGAACTGACTGAAGGCATTGGTTAATGCAGACAGCATAGGGAAACGTCAAGAAGTTGTATCTTCGAGAATGTTCAGGGGATGAGGGTCACATATGTGCAACACTTCCTCCCCGTCCAGTATAAATATGTACTTACCCACACTCATCTCCAGGAGGACAAGACGTATGGCTCAGATGGCATGCCCACTTGTGTCCAGAGAGGGAGAATGGCCCTCAGCAAGCTCCGATCCTTGCTCGCCTACCTCGCCTCTTGTCATAAAAAAAAAAACCCGACCTTTCCCTTCTTCGTGGAACCATGTCGTGGGTGCTGCCCCTCCCTAAGGAGAACATTCTAACCCCTCCATTTCTCGGTCGGCCGGTCTTGCTCTTCTGGGGTCTTCCAGTCTCTCCTTAACTTAGGTTCTCAAGCACTTTGACTCTCATTCCTTTCTTCCCGATCACAGTGATGGCTTCCGCAACGTAAGGTACACTGGCGATGTTCTCTTCGATGTGAATCATTTCTGGTCGGTTTGATGAGGCATAAGATTTTGCTTTCTCAAATTTTTGCTTTTCTGTTTCTCTCTATTCCCTTGCGCATAGCGTCCTCTCTGGCCGTTCCATTGGTTCCATTCTCGACGGTGGGGCTTTTCTCACTCTTGTCCTATCAACGGTGGCGTTCCTCAAGTTTCTGTCTTATCGTCTACTCTCTTTCTCCTCTCCATGTGTACCTCATCATCAGTTGACGTTATTCACCCTTAAGCTTATTATTCTACTTTACACATTGGTCTCGCTCTCCTCTCACCTTCCCTTACTCAGTTTGGACCTGTGCAGCATCTTGGAATAAGGATGCAGTGACCTGGGTAGATTCAGCGATGCCATGACGTAGTTTCTCCCTATCTCTCTCTCTCTTAGTGTCACTCTCGACTCCCCCCCCCCCTTCCCCCTGTTCCTTTTCAGAACACCAACTACATTTCAAGCTTGTAATAACGTAAATATGTTGGGCATTACCATATCTTCCACTCTATCCGGGGAACGCGACGTAATCAGCATCACAAAGTCTGCTTCCCGTAATTACATTTCTCATGAGTAGTTGTTCAATAGCTACAGGAGCTCCCTCCCTAGTATGGAGCACTGCTCTCATATCTGGCGTTTTCCCTCCACCGCCTGCCTGTTCGTGAGAGAGGCATCAAAAGCCTTTCATTTCACTATCTCCCCAGCCTTCACTTCTCTGCAATGATTGCTTTTTATCCACTTTCTTCTGATAGAGGATTTAGTCATGGACAGAAGTCTACATCAAGGCCGGGCCTTCGTTGAAGTATACAGAGGCTAATGAAGGGGAATACGAAGAGACAAAGGGTAAGTGTCTACGTATTTTGGAGGAAGTGAAAAACTTCGTCTTTTAAAAAGTTCTAGGCCATATTTGTTGGGAAAGACATGAGAGAGTAGAGAGTTCCAAAGCTTTGAGGTGCAGTTATCAAAACGGCCCACCCTTGAGTTGCCAATGACCACACGGTATTGATGTGACGCAGCAGCTTTCGAGTATTGCTTGGTCTAGCTAATGGTGAGGGCACGCAAGAAGCAAACACTAAAGTAATACCTGTCGAAGAGGGGAAAGTGAACCAACTTTGCGGTGTAGGACAAGTTGGGGTTAAGTTTTAAAGTTACCATTGGGAGATCTGGTAAGTCGGACCGCTTTCGACTCTACTTTGTCAAGTATCATTTTGGTCAGTGCTCTCGTGAGCTGCTGCATATATTTCAGCCACCAAGGCTTGGATACAGCGACACGCGGCGGGCCGCTGCTTCACATAGTTTATGTAAGGAGACAGGCCACACGAGGATTGACCATTATGATACTCCCTTTCCTCGTGCAACGTCGCTGTGGAATTCACTTCTTTCGTCTCTCCCTCTTCCTATAACCCATCTACCTTGAAGAGTCATGTCTACAGACATATGTGAAGCCTTGATTAATTTCTTCATTCTTCTTCTTCTCTCTCTCGTTCTCTTTTCAACTTGAGATGGCCTTCATTGGAGTATGTTTTGCCCGTGCCATGTAAGCCGCTACACACACACACACACACACACGTCTTTTGTTAGGTTTATTTGCTGCGATCGGTGTAGGCAGGAGGTTCCCGACAATTACATAAACACCGTAGAAGACCTAATCTGCTGATGTTGTGCCTTGCAGAGGGGGACGTCATGGACAGGATACAAGCCGTACAAGTCTGGTAGCAGCGCTAGTGGGAGTGGAACAGAAACTGGAAGGGATGCAGAGGGTTGTAGATAAGATTGTGGCGAAGTTGTCCTTTGCAGGAGAGAGAGAGAGAGAGAGAGAGAGAGAGAGTAGCTGACATGGAGATAAGGTTGGATAATGAGGTAACAGCTGGTGGCAGATTTATGAGTGTAGTGGCGGCGTCGGTGGAAAAAGCAGGTAGCAAGAATGGTGGAGAGTTGAAGGTAGTTGAGGGAGGGGAAAACAGAGATGAATAAAGGCATAGAATCGCAGGACTGAAGCACTCAGACGACGATAAGTTCAAAGTGGAATGAGATTCTATGGTTCGATATTTGGGTGGGGGAAATTAGTGTCTCGAATAGGAACGGGGAAACTCTGTTTCACTGTCTTGGACGAGTGAAGATTGTAAGCACAGGTTGTTAAGTAGGATTTAGGAATTAGGAGGAATCTGTCTATGATACGTATAGATGCTCATGACATAAAGAGGATGCATTGGCAGGCGTTTCTGAAGAGTTTATACTAAGCTGGTGTAGAGAGAGAGGATTAGAAATAGGAAGAGCTTTGTTTCTGATGTTTTGCAGTTGCCAAAAGCGAAGAGGATGCTAGTGCCATGTGGGAACAAAAGGGTTGATGTGTGTGTGTGTGAGAGGGATCGGTTATTGGTTATGGATAAGTAGCATCTTTATTGCCAAATAGGAGCAATATGCTCTCGAGAATTTAGTTGTGGTTTACTAGTCGTGAGGTTAAGCTCTGCATTAAGCTTTCTAGACCGCGTATGAGAAGAGAGGCGAGAGCTTAAACCTTGTTGACTGCTTATGGGACGTAGGAGGGGCTGGGGTAGATCACTGGACTAAATTGGCAGTTCAGCTGAGACGAAGAGTCTGAGTTAGGAAAGTGAAAAATGCCATACCCTCCATCAACGGTGATTGGATTCGATTTTTGGGAAAATGGTGAAGCGTTAGGAGCAAGTGTCCGGAACATTTCTTTTTTATTGATTTGCATTACTAGGGAGTGGAGTACATATACACTGTTTTTATCAAGGCAGACGTTTATCCTGGTTATTTTTTTTTGTGTGTGTGGTCATTGGGCCATGAGTTTAACGGATCATCTCTGAATCGTAGGAGAAAAGTTGCATCTTGAGACGAGATAAAACTTATCATAGAAAATGGGTTTTCCGCAGACTGAAAGCAGAATTATATAGAGCGAGGTGTCAGGGCGAGTGGTGTCGTCACGTTGGTTCGATTTCGTCGGCTTCACGAGAGAGGGTCTCAGTGTTGGGGTGTGTTTTACATGCCACAGAGTGGCTCTGTAAAAAGAAATATATATATATATATATATATATATATATATATATATATATATATATATATATATATATATATATATATATATATCAGCTCCACCCTAAATTACGCCTCACATGCTTGGTAATCCGGGCTGTTAGGAGCAAGCATGAAAATATATATGTATATATATATATATATATATATATATATATATATATATATATATATATATATATATCTTTTTTCTTTCTTTCAAACTATTCGCCATTTCCCGCATTAGCAAGGTAGCGTTAAGAACAGAGGACTAGGCCTCTGAGGGAATATCCTCACCTGGCCTCGTTCTCTGTTCCTTCTTTTGGAAAATTAAAAAAAAACGAGAGGGGAGGATTTCCAGCCCCCCGCTCCCTCCCCTTTTAGTCGCCTTCTACGACACGCAGGGAATACGTGGGAAGTATTCTTTCTCCCCTATCCCCAGGGAAAATATATATATATATATATATATATATATATATATATATATATATATATATATATATATATGTATATATATATATATATATATATATATATATATATAAACAACACAAAATATCACTCACTGCAATCGCCGGTTGCCTGCTGCCACCGACCACAAACGCTCACCACCTGCATAACCAAACTGAAATGCTTCTAATACAATCTCGTTCAGTGCCCTTGGTCAGTAACGCTAACCACTGCACCACGTGTGGGTGTGTTACCACTGCAACACGTGTGTGTGTGTGTGTGTGTGTGTGTGTTACCACTGCAACACGTGTGTGTGTGTGTGTGTGTGTGTGTGTTACCACTGCAACACGTGTGTGTGTGTGTGTGTTACCACTGCAACACGTATGGGTGTGTTACCAATGCAACACGTGTGTGTATGTGTGTGTGTGTTACCACTGCAACACGTATGGGTGTGTTACCACTGCAACACGTGTGTGTGTGTGTGTGTGTGTGTAACCACTGCAACACGTGTGTGTGTGTGTGTGTGTTACTCCGTCTACAATTAGTTAAAGTGCGAACGAAACGTAACCCTGGGTAGGGTTGTATCATCATCAATGGACGGGAATACAAAGTGTCGTGGTATTACCCAGAACTTTCCTAAAGGCTCAAGCAATTCGAGTTTGTGCTCCCTCCAGCAGCAGGGAAATGTAACCTCCTTTGACGAGACTGTATCTTCACAATGATGCAGCCTCGCCAAAGGTGACCTTTTTTTTTCCTCGAGATGTAAACCTCAAGCAGGCGGAATCCGGTAACACCTAGCACAGTCCCTATATATATATATATATATATATATATATATATATATATATATCACCTAGATTGCGGCCGGGAAGTGAACTCTGTGACCCAATGGCGAGGAGCCTTTTAGGGAACTCTTCCCTTAATGAGGTGTTGTAATGTGCGAATGTGATGGTAATTCAAAGTAACTACCGCCAGCATGACCCTGTTTCTACTCCCGCCCTGAGTGCCATCGCGCTCTTGAGTGCCTAGCGCGGGGGGGCGGGGGTGTGTGTATATAACCAGATGCATCACCTCTGTGCCATATTCTCGCCTCTCCCCTCCACTCTTAAGGATGGAGACTGAGGGGAGGTGTAGGGTGTGTGTGTGTGTGGGAGTGGCTCACGTATCTCTTGTTGTAGGCCAAATGGCGCTTGGTAGAGCTGGTATGATAGAGCGGTTCTTCGTTCATTTTTTTTTTGATATTTAATCCCATTTTCTCATTGATGATATAGGAAATTTTTCGATTACATTACTTTGTATTGATTATATTTAGATTATATTTCAAGGTACTTTGTGCTGATTGTATTAAGATTATATTTCAAGATACTTTGTACTGATTATATTTAGATTATATTTATATTATATTTCAAGACACTTTGTACTGATTGTATTTAGATTATATTTCAAGATACTTTGTACTGATTATATTTAGATTATATTTCAAGATACTTTGTACTGATTGTATTTAGATTATATTTCAAGATACTTTGTACTGATTGTATTTAGATTATATTTCAAGATACTTTGTACTGATTGTATTTAGATTATATTTCAAGATACTTTGTACTGATTGTATTTAGATTATATTTCAAGATACTTTGTACTGATTGTATTTAGATTATATTTCAAGAATGACGGATGTTCCTGTCTCAGAACTACAGCGTAGAGATGGGATGTAATTCTATTGAATGTCTGCGTCGTGCTTCAGCCTCAGAAGCAAGCAGGACGGGACTACCCTAAGTTACAAATGGTCGCTGTGTCATACCCAGGGGTCGTACCGTCGTCCTCTTGGGTCGTGCCGCCGTATACCTCAAGGGTCGTACCACCCTGCTGAAGGTCTCGTGTATGGCCACATGGTTTGAGAGGGTTAACGTACACACCTGTCTGTCACTCAACTCGACCACCCCTCACTGAGTCATTAACTATGGCACCGGTCGCAGCCGTGAGGGGGGGGAAGCCAGGCTGCCTCAAGCCACCTCAAACCCCTCCCCACCTCAATCCCCTCCCCACCTCAACCCCCATCCCCACCTCCACCACAGAACAACAACAACAAAACAACTGTCCCCTTCATACGTACATGAAGGTAATTAAAACGCACCTGCTTGTCGCTCGGTATCAAAAAAAAAAAGAAAATAGATTTACTCCCTTCATCCATCCATCCCTCCTCCTGCTGCTGCTCCTCCACCCTAACTCCGAACACACCTCCAACCCATTTGCACCGAGAGGGGGGATTAGGTGGGCGTGTGTGTGTGTGTGTCTCGTCCCCAATCACCAATCGCAGTCGCCAATCACGGCAGGCTAACGAAGGAGTTGTCGAGACACAGAGAGAGAGGGAGAGAGAGAGAGAGAGCCCGCGGGGGGTATAGAGAGAGAGAGAGAGAGAGAGAGAGAGAGAGAGAGGGTCCTAGAGATGCCGGCAGTTTGACAGGGGAGACAATGGAGCCTCTGGCAGTAGCACACTTAGAGGCACGGAGGGAGCAATCCATTGTGGGCCCCACCCTCCCTGACTGACAGACCCAATACCCCCCCCGACGTACACACTGCTACACCAGGACGGCTTTTCATGTAGCCTTCCTGTAGGAGGAGGAGGAGGAGGGAGACCCACTCTGAAAGGTGTCCCCCGGAAGGAGGAGGTTCGATTGAAAAAGAGAGTGATTTCGTGGAGGGAGAGGTGGCGGTGTCCTTGTGGTAGCGTTTGGTTATTGCGGAGTTAAAGGCTTATATATATATATATATATATATATATATATATATATATATATATATATATATATATATATATATAATATGCGGAAACACCACAAGGAAAAAAAAAAAGGAAACACGAGAATACCTGAGCGCTTTCGTGTATTACCACAAGAAAGAGTAACACGTACTCTGAAGATGTGGTCATATACGAAAGCGCTCAGATTCTCTTGTTTCCTTTCTCAAGTGGCGTTTGTGCATTTGTGAAGTCAAGTGTTTTGGTGTGATGGACTTGAACACCAGCCTAGAATATTCTCAATATACCATCATACAATTTCTTTCCTGTTCGCCTGGCAGCTGCCAAACTAATTCGCCCCAGTTGACCAGACCACAGCCACCGTACGAAAAGACCAAATTCCAAAATACTCTCCCCTCCCTCCACCCCTAACCCCTCCCCTCTCCCCTCCCCCCCATAACCCACGATACATATTGTACCATAAAAAAAAAAGATAAATAAATATAATTGTCCCAGAAATATAGCGTGACAATCTGCGGGTGGGTCGCTTGTGTCGTCCTACTGTCCACTAAAAAGAAAAAAAGATAAGAAAATACATATATGTTTTTTTTCATCCGGCCAGCGGTCTCTCTCTCTCTCTCTCTCTCTCTCTCTCTCTCTCTCTCTCTCTGGCCAGTAGAAGGAAGGAGGGGTGGGGGATGGGGGGGTTGGGTTGTCCATTGGTACCACGGGCCATTGAATCCTCAATAACTGTATCAATTCGTTCCCCCCAAGTTTTCTTTCATCTGACCAAGAGAAGATTTCATTGCCCCGGGAAGCCATCCTCCTCGAAGGATTTTCTTATTTCTTTTTTTTTTTTGGGTCGTCTTCGGGGCGGACACATGTCGGGTGGCCCCGTTGGGTTTCGTTCGCTGGACGTTGACGTTTCACCCTACATGTATCCCGTTCAGTCTTTAGCTTTCGTCCCTACACCTTTCAGTAGATTCGATTCGTCTGGTATATCACAACTAATGCCACACCCGCTTGTATGACACGGTCTTGGGGAGTTTGCCAGTGGGCGAAGGATTGAGATTTAGAACGAGTTTTGCGTTGCCCCGCGCCACTGGAGACGTAACCATTGTCCGCCCCAAGTCTAGTGAAACACGGTTCGTTCCCCAAAAAAACGTTCCCCGACGCTAGTCTATTGATAGCCATATTTCCTGCCAAATCTGCTCGCTTTCAGAATACAAATTTGACTTTTTTTTTTATGGGTTTTCTATTCCATGTTGGTTGCCTGTAATCGTCAGTGAAAGACCCGAGAAATGGTCCGGCTTATCAATGAGCGATTTAGGGTGCCGGGTGGAGGGAAAGAAAGAAAAAAAGATAGAAAAAAGAAAATGGGGTGGGATATTGAATGTGTTATTACACTTCTTACATCGAGTTCTGGGGGAGATGGCACATTCCAGAGGATGGGTTTTATTTATACTCTGCCATGTAGCGGAGAGGGAGAGTGTAGTGAAGGCCGGCGCATGACTTATATTTCATTCTTTTTTTTTCTTTGTTACGCACTTTGGACGCACTGTCATACGTCTCCTTTGGAAACATTAGCATACGTCTAATTTGGACGCACTGTCGCACGTTTCCTTTGGACGTACTGTCGTGCGTCTCCTTTGGACGCACTGTCGTATGTCTCCTTCGGAAACATTAGCAAACGTCTACTTTGGACGTACTGTCGTGCGTCTCCTTTGGACGCACTGTCGTATGTCTCCTTCGGAAACATTAGCAAACGTCTACTTTGGACGTACTGTCGTACGTCTCGTTTGGATGCATTGTCGCACGTCTCCTTTGGACGCACTTTCACGTCTCCTTTGAACGCACTGTCGCACGTCTCCTTTGAACGCACTGTCGCACGTCTACTTTGAACACAGTCGCACGTCTACTTTGAACACAGTGGCACGTCTCGTTTGGATGCATTGTCGCACGTCTTCTTTAGACGCACTGTCGCACGTCTCCTTTGAACGCACTGTCGCACGTCTCCTTTGAACGCACTGTCGCACGTCTCCTTTGAACGCACTGTCGCACGTTTCCTTTGGACGTACTGTCGTGCGTCTCCTTTGGACGCACTGTCGCACGTCTCCTTTGAACGCACTGTCGCACGTCTCCTTTGAACGCACTGTCGCACGTCTCCTTTGAACGCACTGTCGCACGTCTCCTTTGAACGCACTGTCGCACGTCTCCTTTGAACGCACTGTCGCACGTCTCCTTTGAACGCACTGTCGCACGTCTCCTTTGAACGCACTGTCGCACGTCTCCTTTGAACGCACTGTCGCACGTCTCCTTTGAACGCACTGTCGCACGTCTCCTTTGAACGCACTGTCGCACGTCTCCTTTGAACGCACTGTCGCACGTCTCCTTTGAACGCACTGTCGCACGTCTCCTTTGAACGCACTGTCGCACGTCTCCTTTGAACGCACTGTCGCACGTCTCCTTTGAACGCACTGTCGCACGTCTCCTTTGAACGCACTGTCGCACGTCTCCTTTGAACGCACTGTCGCACGTCTCCTTTGAACGCACTGTCGCACGTCTCCTTTGAACGCACTGTCGCACGTCTCCTTTGAACGCACTGTCGCACGTCTCCTTTGAACGCACTGTCGCACGTCTCCTTTGAACGCACTGTCGCACGTCTCCTTTGAACGCACTGTCGCACGTCTCCTTTGAACGCACTGTCGCACGTCTCCTTTGAACGCACTGTCGCACGTCTCCTTTGAACGCACTGTCGCACGTCTCCTTTGAACGCACTGTCGCACGTCTCCTTTGAACGCACTGTCGCACGTCTCCTTTGAACGCACTGTCGCACGTCTCCTTTGAACGCACTGTCGCACGTCTCCTTTGAACGCACTGTCGCACGTCTCCTTTGAACGCACTGTCGCACGTCTCCTTTGAACGCACTGTCGCACGTCTCCTTTGAACGCACTGTCGCACGTCTCCTTTGAACGCACTGTCGCACGTCTCCTTTGAACGCACTGTCGCACGTCTCCTTTGAACGCACTGTCGCACGTCTCCTTTGAACGCACTGTCGCACGTCTCCTTTGAACGCACTGTCGCACGTCTCCTTTGAACGCACTGTCGCACGTCTCCTTTGAACGCACTGTCGCACGTCTCCTTTGAACGCACTGTCGCACGTCTCCTTTGAACGCACTGTCGCACGTCTCCTTTGAACGCACTGTCGCACGTCTCCTTTGAACGCACTGTCGCACGTCTCCTTTGAACGCACTGTCGCACGTCTCCTTTGAACGCACTGTCGCACGTTTCCTTTGGACGTACTGTCGTGCGTCTCCTTTGGACGCACTGTCGCACGTCTCCTTTGAACGCACTGTCGCACGTCTCCTTTGAACGCACTGTCGCACGTCTCCTTTGAACGCACTGTCGCACGTCTCCTTTGAACGCACTGTCGCACGTCTCCTTTGAACGCACTGTCGCACGTCTCCTTTGAACGCACTGTCGCACGTCTCCTTTGAACGCACTGTCGCACGTCTCCTTTGAACGCACTGTCGCACGTCTCCTTTGAACGCACTGTCGCACGTCTCCTTTGAACGCACTGTCGCACGTCTCCTTTGAACGCACTGTCGCACGTCTCCTTTGAACGCACTGTCGCACGTCTCCTTTGAACGCACTGTCGCACGTCTCCTTTGAACGCACTGTCGCACGTCTCCTTTGAACGCACTGTCGCACGTCTCCTTTGAACGCACTGTCGCACGTCTCCTTTGAACGCACTGTCGCACGTCTCCTTTGAACGCACTGTCGCACGTCTCCTTTGAACGCACTGTCGCACGTCTCCTTTGAACGCACTGTCGCACGTCTCCTTTGAACGCACTGTCGCACGTCTCCTTTGAACGCACTGTCGCACGTCTCCTTTGAACGCACTGTCGCACGTCTCCTTTGAACGCACTGTCGCACGTCTCCTTTGAACGCACTGTCGCACGTCTCCTTTGAACGCACTGTCGCACGTCTCCTTTGAACGCACTGTCGCACGTCTCCTTTGAACGCACTGTCGCACGTCTCCTTTGAACGCACTGTCGCACGTCTCCTTTGAACGCACTGTCGCACGTCTCCTTTGAACGCACTGTCGCACGTCTCCTTTGAACGCACTGTCGCACGTCTCCTTTGAACGCACTGTCGCACGTCTCCTTTGAACGCACTGTCGCACGTCTCCTTTGAACGCACTGTCGCACGTCTCCTTTGAACGCACTGTCGCACGTCTCCTTTGAACGCACTGTCGCACGTCTCCTTTGAACGCACTGTCGCACGTCTCCTTTGAACGCACTGTCGCACGTCTCCTTTGAACGCACTGTCGCACGTCTCCTTTGAACGCACTGTCGCACGTCTCCTTTGAACGCACTGTCGCACGTCTCCTTTGAACGCACTGTCGCACGTCTCCTTTGAACGCACTGTCGCACGTCTCCTTTGAACGCACTGTCGCACGTCTCCTTTGAACGCACTGTCGCACGTCTCCTTTGAACGCACTGTCGCACGTCTCCTTTGAACGCACTGTCGCACGTCTCCTTTGAACGCACTGTCGCACGTCTCCTTTGAACGCACTGTCGCACGTCTCCTTTGAACGCACTGTCGCACGTCTCCTTTGAACGCACTGTCGCACGTCTCCTTTGAACGCACTGTCGCACGTCTCCTTTGAACGCACTGTCGCACGTCTCCTTTGAACGCACTGTCGCACGTCTCCTTTGAACGCACTGTCGCACGTCTCCTTTGAACGCACTGTCGCACGTCTCCTTTGAACGCACTGTCGCACGTCTCCTTTGAACGCACTGTCGCACGTCTCCTTTGAACGCACTGTCGCACGTCTCCTTTGAACGCACTGTCGCACGTCTCCTTTGAACGCACTGTCGCACGTCTCCTTTGAACGCACTGTCGCACGTCTCCTTTGAACGCACTGTCGCACGTCTCCTTTGAACGCACTGTCGCACGTCTCCTTTGAACGCACTGTCGCACGTCTCCTTTGAACGCACTGTCGCACGTCTCCTTTGAACGCACTGTCGCACGTCTCCTTTGAACGCACTGTCGCACGTCTCCTTTGAACGCACTGTCGCACGTCTCCTTTGAACGCACTGTCGCACGTCTCCTTTGAACGCACTGTCGCACGTCTCCTTTGAACGCACTGTCGCACGTCTCCTTTGAACGCACTGTCGCACGTCTCCTTTGAACGCACTGTCGCACGTCTCCTTTGAACGCACTGTCGCACGTCTCCTTTGAACGCACTGTCGCACGTCTCCTTTGAACGCACTGTCGCACGTCTCCTTTGAACGCACTGTCGCACGTCTCCTTTGAACGCACTGTCGCACGTCTCCTTTGAACGCACTGTCGCACGTCTCCTTTGAAAAAAAAAAGCATTGTAACACTGACGGAGTAGTTGGCTAATTATAACTTTGGTAACACTGATGGAGTGGTTGGTTAATTATAACTTTTGTAACACTGGTCGGGTGGCTGGCTAATATAACATTTCTAACAACGACAGGTTTGCCTGGATAATTATGTTATCTTAAAGGGAAAAAAAAAAAAAAGACGTGAGTTTCTGTATAATTGAAATATTTTCAACACTGGCGGGGATGGGTGGCTATGTTATTTGCAACACCGAAAGGGTATCTGGATAAATGCAGGGTTTGCAACGCTGCGTGTGTAGCTAGCGAACAAAAAAAAAAAATAAATTGGTAACTGAATATTTTGGTGGATATTTAGTATTTACTTAAGTCAAAAAAAAAGGAAAAAAAACTTTTATCTTCAACTGCAAAATGGATGAGGGTACGAGACCAAATAAGCCAGCTGGATAATCAAAAGTTTGCCTCAAACGCTACCTTTCTGGCAGTCATGGCAATCGGACACTTTGGAAAAGGATTCAATTCCCTTAAATCAGCCATTATATATTACTTGAGGAAATGATCCCACATATGTAGGTCAGTATATGGTTACATTAGACCCCGAGACATGGTAGGATCATATGTGTGATCATCACTATATACTCATCACATGGTCAGTATACGAGGTCACCACTATACATGATCAATAGGTGGTCATTTTACGTGACTCAGAACATGCCACGTTCACACTCAAGGCAAGGGGTGACAGCTACACTGTGAGTACAGATGATTAGCACAGAGGTCAGTACATAACTGTACATTACGGTACGGTTTGGATCACAGTAGTAGGAAGGATATGGTAACTAAACGTTCTATAGCTCGCAGTCCCTCGAAACTTGTGATGTTAGAAGCCCTGCCTTATCATGAAGTGGTCAAGGCATGGCCAAGTTCAGGGGACTGTAAAGTAGAAATAAAAGATGGTGTGTGTTGCTGGTCCATTATCACATGGTTAGTTTGTGGTTCGTGCACTGCTGGTGTGTTGGTTAGCGCAAAGCTGGTGTTTGGGTAGGGTAGTGCTTGAATGGTGCACAGTTGTAGTGTATGGTTAGTGCATAGTTAGTGCATGGTTAGAAGTTTAGTGAATACGAGTTATCAAGGAAACGTAACAAGGAACACAAGTACACTCTAGTGATATCCAGTGTTTTGAAGAAATGATTAAACACCAGCCTTTGATGACAGAGAGCGTGAAGGTTACAAAACAAAATTATGGATTAGAATGTCCAAATCACTTTTATATATATCCTCATGGTAACGGAACACTGCCATAGATCAAAATGTTTACAAATGATTCATCCAGCCTCTAATTCTGAAAATCAGTTTTGATACATTTTCATGGATACAAAAACTCTTATGATCTGAGTGAAAATCAAAGATCAGTCAATAAATCACTACACGGTATTAAGGAATGATAAGATTTTCCTTAACTTCTTGTATCAGATCTCTTGTCATGAAAATTAATAGGGCGAACTCAGACGTCGACTGAAAGCTGTAATATCTGCAGAGTGTGACCTTTACAACTGTCAAGGGTTGTTAATGACGGACATCAGAACCGTAAGACATGTGCCATACGTGATGAAGTGCCCTTTGAAATACGATGAGTGCTAGTGTGATAGTATGTGTATATATATATATATATATATATATATATATATATATATATATATACACCACACAGAGGCTCTGTCTTCAGTTCAAAACTTCTAAATAACTGGTACGTAATGGTTCGTCCTAGACCATAATTTTCAGCGAGACTAGAATCATTATCTTCTCTCCCATGGAAGACGCTCGTACGAACACCTGACAGAAGGAACGTGTCTTCCCTCGAGGTGAACCTTGGCGAGGGATTAAATTACTGACAACCTTGCCTCCCCAAGACTTCCCCCTCTCCTACCTTACCGTGGTGTCCTCGGGGGCGACGCGTCTGCCTCCGCGCGCCGTCGACTTCACAGCTGAAGATGGCTACACGGATGGCACGTCATTTTAACGATTACACGATCGTCTGCCGAGACCTCGGTCATCACGCCGTCCGGAGCGAGTGGGATGAATCACCAGGACGAGGAAAGACCCGACAGGTTTCCGATGGCCACCTGAGGCATCATCATCGACCCCGAGAATCTGTTTATTCCGAACGGCTTCGGGGGCTTCGGCGAAGAGCGTTCGAGGCATCGAAGTTCGTGGGGACGGATCGCACGTCACCGGTACCCTCCGCGGACGTCTTTCCGAGCGTCGTAACTAACGCCGATTAACCCCCAAATTGGTCGAGCATTTAGCTGAACACACACACAGGCGGGCATTAGCTGCGTCTCACTCGCCATTAAGGATTGGCCATGCTCCACACTCCACCCGACCTTTAAACGCTAAATTGCCTACCTGGAAATGACGGCCGATTGCACACCTTTCTATCAATATACGGGGCTATTAACGCCGCTGCTCCTGGGAAAGAGAATTGAGGAACGGAGGAGACGAGACAGAGAAGTGGATAATAGAGAGAGAGAGAGGGGAGATGAAGTAGGAAAAGAGGACAGGGAGAAGGTGGAAATACTCAAGAAATTGGAGTGTAAGGGTACGAGAAGAGTAATCGGAGTAATCAACGGGATTATATATATATATATATATATATATATATATATATATATATATATATATATATATATATATGATATGGATCTCCTGGAACATCCAGGGTCACGAGACTCGTGGAAATGTGTCATTATGTTTGCCACGCTGAAGGTGGAGACAAAGAAGTACAAAGGAGGAGGAGGAGGAGAGGGAGGAAGAGATAAGGGTCAATAAATCGTGGTGGAGGAGGAGGAGGAGGCAGCACGAGTGAAGGACCTCCAGCAAGGCTGATTGCTCAAATTTCCATTAATATTAGAGTGATTAACTGAGGTGATGGAGGGATGGGGAGGGAGGAGAAGTAATGTTGGAGAGGAGGAGGAGGAGGAGGTAGGTGGTGGTGGGGATGGTGGTGGTAAAAGGAGTGATGATGATGATGATGATGGACAGGGATGGTGGGGGAGTGCCGGTGGAGATGACGGGATTGGTGGTGGGGGATGGAGCAGTGAGGGTGAAAGGTGATGGGTGTTGGAGAAGGAAGGAAGGAAGGTGGGGGTTGGAAAGATGATGGTCTGGTGGTGAAGATGGATATTGGGGGAGGGGTAAGGCAAGAGTGAGGGAGATGGGTAGGGGAGAGACGGAAGGTCAAGAATCGTAATGGTTGGATAAGTCTTCCTGACGAGGGATGATAGAGATGGAATAAGAACAGGGGGAGGGAGGGAGTGGGGGGGGGTATATGAAAGGGAGGGAGTGGTAATGGGGTGAGGGAAGGAGAGGTATTTGCGAGGATAAAGGATGAGTGATAATATTGTGGGGGGAGGGAGAGTCGAGGTTATATGGTATGGAGTAATCATGATGATGGAGGAAGCAGGAGAAGTGATGGTAAGGTGAGGGAAAAAACAATGGAACCCAGACCCGGCCGTCTCCAAGTTATCCCGAGCTCCGGCTTCGAAACCCCCTTCTCCACCAGATCATGACACTTGCCGCCAAGTGTTCTCCAGTCTCGCCACACCCACCCGTGATTAACTCACCGTCATTATCTTTGAGCGACTCACAACCGCAGCCGTGGAGGTCGGGGGGGATAAAGCGCAACGTAAATACTTCATCGTAGAGACGCCAGGCGTTTATGAACGGCACAGCACTGCTTCGTCGCGAGGGAAGCAGTGTCGTTGGGTTTATGTCTCGCTGTAGCCGGAGACCAATGATTAGCCAACGGTGAGGTCATGCTCTCGCACTTATTCCGAACGGTTAGATATTTGGATACAAGTGTATACTTACGTAGTACGAAGAGGGAAAAATTGAATTATTTCAGCCGTCATTTGATACCTGTAGAATCATCTTCCACTTTCGGTGGCAGGGTTGCAAGTTCGTCTCAAGAATGCAGAGGCTCGTGGTAAACAAGAGAATCTTTCATGAAAGTGTGTGTTTTTCAGCTGCGCAGGTGCTGAAGGAGGAAGAGCCTGGCATATTTCAGGAGGAGAATATTATGGTGACTTATCAGGCTTCATTTAAGGCCAGTTAACAGAGGTTTCAACACCTGAAGCCAACGAAAGTACAGAGGTTTCAACACCTGAAGCCAACGAAAGTTCCTAAGTATACTTCAGACCCTCCTATAAGCTCGCTGGGGGTCTGCCAAGCCAAAGAAGGGGTGAGAAAGATGTGGTCGAATCACACCTCCTAATAACGCAGAGTCGGAGCAATCTAGACTGCGCATAAACCTTGACTTCCTGTGGTGACTTTGAAAGTCATCCTCATCACAAACTGTTTTCCACCTGCTCAAGGTATTTACACCATAGTTCCTCCTTTCCTGGCGATGCAGCGTGAAGGGAGTTCAGTTCGACTGATGAGTTAACACTTGAGCCCATTCCTTCACACGGAACCTCCAGTCGGTGCTTTAACTGAATGGTGAAAGAAGAGAGGTTCTCGTAAATGATGATTCATACCTCAAGACGTGTAGATTAATCCAGCTAAAAAACCCTCTCCATCTTACGACAACCGACCTATAACGTAGGATCGGAACCCACGAGAGATGTTTTCATGGCATTAGATGCTTTGTTCCTCACGGTGATTCTGACATGGTTAACGTGAGGTTAAATCTGAGCCAAGGACGTGATCATTCCATAGCTTCTGTGTGAGATGTTCGTCTGGTGAGGCCGAATTGATCCACATGTCCGTGTGTCGGTGGTGAAGGCGCCAAAATGATCATTTTTTTGTGAAGTGATTCGGAAACAATCGAGAGCCTGTTCTCACTCACCCTGTGCAAACATCTCTGACCCTACCCTATGGAAGGATTATGAAACAACATCATCAACAGTGGTTCTCTGCCTTGTGTCCTTCGTCAGGAGCTAGCTGAAGGTGAGGCACGTCGAAGGAGAAACGGAAAATAATATGGCAGGCAGCATGACCGCAAAAAAACAAAAGCAATGTTAACTCCATTGAAAGAAATGGAGATTTCTTCTTACAAAAGGCTCGTGGATCTACATATCTATAATACATCGTCCATTATTTGGCAGCAGAATAATAAAACAGTGAAGATGCCTTTAACACTCGCTCACGTATAGGTTCAACTTAACTGACCCAAGTTGCTTGAGAAGATCATGCAGGGAATGACTTAAGGACATGGTTAATGCCGAAAGCAGACATGCATGTTTGAGATGGTTTTGTAATTGGAGAGAGTCTTCAAGAGCTGGAGGACCCACCAATGGAAAACTATTTCCCCCTACAATGCCAATGGATAATTACACACCCAATGACCATGAGTCAGCACAGGCCAGTCCGAGATCGGAAGTGTATGGGTTCGAATCCTGGATGTGGCCTTCGGCTCGCACCTAACCCAGGTGTTCATCCTCCTTTCGAGACTGGTTGATAAATGGGTACCTAGCTTAGGCTGGAGAGAGAGGGTGTGTGTGTGTGTGTGTGTGTATGCATAAATATGAAAAAAGACTTGGTACATGTATACAAGGTTAAAAGACGAAGAAACACGAGTGTAAAATTCTCCCGGCAACACGCACATATAGTAATCACACACACACACACACACACACACACACACACACACACACACACACACATTTCTAACCTGTTTGAAATACCGTAGGCTTTTATCTTTTAGGTTTACAGTCTATTTTTGTGTGTATTTGTCTGTGTACATGTCCCTGTGTGCATGTCTGGCTATGAACTGTACGTATATGTATGTTTGGGTTAGGGTGTGTGTGTAACAGTGATATGTAGATTCATGTGAGTCTCTCTCTAGTGTCTGTTTGTATGGTGTATGTTGCTTCTATATCTATCTGTATCTCTCTCTCTCTCTCTCTCTCTCTCTCTCTCTCTCTATATATATATATATATATATATATATATATATATATATATATATATATATATATATATATATATATATATTGCTTATGTAAATACGTGTAACCATATATATATATATATATATAAACACACACACACACACATAGAGATTCACTTATATATATATATATATATATATATATATATATATATATATATATATATATATATATATATATATATATATATATACAGACACGCGTGCAGAAACCCCTGAAACCCTTTTAATATTACATCAAACCATTCAAATACCAAAAGGGGCAGAAGTATTCTTGCCATTTCGATGGCTCTCCCGAATATCAAGCGCCTTTTTTCCAATTCCAAGTCTCCATTCCTACTCGTGCCGTTCCATTCCAGGGGCACCAATTCCTATTCGGCGCACAGTTGGCTGGTAAAAGTTGGTATAGATGCAGCCTGAGATGGCTCGGATCACCGACATTATAGACATTTAGACGTAAAAACACATGGGACTCGCGGCCTAATGTCCACGAATTTGTTTCCCTATTTGTCTAGAGGACGCGTACAGTGCACCACGGTGGAGGAGGAGGAGGAGGAGGGAAGGCTTTTTTCTGACCTTCTTCCTGTTCATTATCTTTCCCTCTCTCTCCTCCTTTTGCTTCTCGTAGCGGTGGAGGAGTAGGAGGGGTGGTGTGGTCTCGCCCCTCTGGCAGTGTCCTCTTGTGTGTCTCGTCATAGAGACTGTCTCTTTCTCTCTCTCTCTCTCTCTCTCTCTCTCTCTCTCTCTCTCTCTCTCTCTCGTATACACCTTCACATTCGGTCCTTACGTTTTTGGTTTATAGTGAAATACGTTGTCGCTGCTCTCTCTCTCCTTACAAAAAAGAATATTACAAAAGTTTACTCCTCCCAATTTTTTTTTTTTAAGATTCATTCTTGTATCTTTTTTTTTTTTCCCCTCCTCACTCGACTTTTGATTTCTCTATAGCTCTCCCTTTCCTTCATATCTGTCTACAAATTCCACATTTCATTTCCCTTACTTGATATTACCCCTCTCTCTCTCTCTCTCTCTCTCTCTCTCTCTCTCTCTCTCTCTCTCTCTCTCTCTCTCTCTCTCTCTTTTCACAGGAAGCTTTGTGTGCAGATCCTCCTAAAACTCCCTCCTACATCCTATAAAAAAAAAGTAACTTAGAAAGTAGTCCTTATCAATAATAGATTCCTTTTCCAACTACTGACTCTCAACGCGATTCTCTTTTATCTTTTTTTACGAGCATCACCCAAGGCGATGTATAGAATCGACTTGGATCCGCTATACATCGGTTTGGATTCTTTATCTCCCCCCCATCCCACCCACATGTTTCTGTCCAAATAACTTGTGTCATTTATAGTTTCATGACGTTTATTGTGAGTCGAGTTTTATGCCTGGCGACCCCAGCTGACCGGTCCAAATTGATATTGAGTCGGAACCCCTTGCTCCTCCCCATCCCATTCCCTGGGAAAGATTGGACCTGATGGCGTAAAGATATGATGTGCCACTTTTTATGGCCCTCTAGATATGCCTTTCTGTTATAGCCGGCTCGGTGCCGCGATTTTTGTTGTTAGTGGATATTTATTGCGTCTTAGGGAAGATGTTCGCTCTCTCTGGATGGTAGGAAGGGTAGTGGTGGGTCTCTCTGTATGGTAGGAAGGGTAGTGGTGGGTTCCTGTGGATGGTAGGAAGGGTAGTGGTGGGTCTCTCTGTATGGTAGGAAGGGTAGTGGTGGGTCTCTCTGTGGATGGTGGGAAGGGTAGTGGTGGGTCTCTGTGGATGGTAGGAGGGTAGTGGTAGGTCTCTCTAGATGGTAGGAAGGGTAGTGGTGGGTGTCTCTGTGGATGGTATGAGGATTGTGGTAGGTCTCTCTGGATGGTAGGAAGGGTAGTGGTGGGTCTGTGGATGGTAGGGAGTGTAGTGGTGGGTCTCTCTGTATGGTAGGAAGGGTAGTGGTGGGTCTGTGGATGGTAGGAAGGGTAGTGGTGGGTCTCTCTGTATGGTAGGAAGGGTAGTGGTGGGTCTCTCTGTGGATGGTAGGAGGGTAGTGGTAGGTCTCTCTGGATGGTAGGAAGGGTAGTGGTGGGTGTCTCTGGATGGTAGGAAGGGTAGTGGTGGGTCTCTCTGTATGGTAGGAAGGGTAGTGGTGGGTCTCTCTGTGGATGGTGGGAAGGGTAGTGGTGGGTCTCTCTGTATGGTAGGAAGGGTAGTGGTGGGTCTCTCTGTATGGTAGGAAGGGTAGTGGTGGGTCTCTCTGTGGATGGTGGGAAGGGTAGTGGTGGGTCTCTCTGTATGGTAGGAAGGGTAGTGGTGGGTCTCTCTGTATGGTAGGAAGGGTAGTGGTGGGTCTCTCTGTGGATGGTGGGAAGGGTAGTGGTGGGTCTCTCTGTGGATGGTAGGAAGGGTAGTGGTGGGTCTCTCTGTATGGTAGGAAGGGTAGTGGTGGGTCTCTCTGGATGGTAGGAAGGGTAGTGGTGGGTCTCTGTGGATGGTAGGAAGGGTAGTGGTGGGTCTCTCTGGATGGTAGGAAGGGTAGTGGTGGGTCTCTGTGGATGGTAGGAAGGGTAGTGGTGGGTCTCTCTGGATGGTAGGAAGGGTAGTGGTGGGTCTCTGTGGATGGTAGGAAGGGTAGTGGTGGGTCTCTCTGGATGGTAGGAAGGGTAGTGGTGGGTCCCTGTGGATGGTAGGAAGGGTAGTGGTGGGTCTCTGTGGATGGTAGGAAGGGTAGTGGTGGGTCTCTCTGGATGGTAGGAAGGGTAGTGGTGGGTCACTGTGGATGGCAGGAGGGTAGTGGTGGGTCTCTCTGGATGGTAGGAAGGGTAGTGGTGGGTCTCTCTGTGGATGGCAGGAGGGTAGTGGTGGGTCTCTCTGGATGGTAGGAAGGGGTAGTGGTGGTCTCTCTGTATGTAGGAAGGGTAGTGGTGGTCTCTCTGTATGTAGGAAGGGTAGTGGTGGTTCTCTCTGTATGGTAGAAGGGTAGTGGTGGTTCTCTCTGTATGGTAGAAGGGTAGTGGTGGTTCTCTCTGTATGGTAGGAAGGGTAGTGTGGGTCTCTCTGTATGTAGGAAGGGTAGTGTGGGTCTCTCTGGATGGCAGGAGGGTAGTGTGGGTCTCTCTGGATGGTAGGAAGGGTAGTGGTGGTTCTCTCTGTATGGTAGAAGGGTAGTGGTGGTTCTCTCTGTATGGTAGGAAGGTAGTGGTGGTCTCTCTGTATGGTAGAAGGGTAGTGGTGGTCTCTCTGTATGGTAGGAAGGTAGTGGTGGTCTCTCTGTATGTAGGAAGGGTAGTGGTGGGTCCTCTCTGTATGGTAGGAAGGTAGTGGTGGTCTCTCTGTATGGTAGGAAGGTAGTGGTGGTCTCTCTGTATGTAGGAAGGGTAGTGTGGGTCTCTCTGTATGTAGGAAGGGTAGTGGTGGTCTCTCTGTATGTAGGAAGGGTAGTGGTGGGTCTCCCTGTGGATGGTAGGAAGGGTAGTGGTGGGTCTCCCTGTGGATGGTAGGAAGGGTAGTGGTGGGTCTCTCTGTATGTAGGAAGGGTAGTGGTGGGTCTCCCTGTGGATGGTAGGAAGGTAGTGGTGGGTCTCCCTGTGGATGGTAGGAGGGTAGTGGTGGTTCTCTCTGTATGGTAGGAAGGGTAAGTGGTGGGTCTCTCTGGATGGCAGGAAGGGTAGTGGTGGGTCTCTCTGTAAAAAAAAAAAAAAAAAATATGTATATATGTACCCCAAAGCGTGGACACATCGGACCTAATGATTGGTTTTTCCTTTTCAAGCTTCTTACAAACAGCTGGAGCTTGATGGTAGTTGTGGGTCGTCGCTAACCCTCACTTAGGGGGATGTTATCACGACCAGGAGTCCCTCTGGCTGTCGGTGTACCATTGGTCTGGCGGCATCTTCAGCTCTTAGGACGAGGGTGGTAGCCAAGTGTGTCCTGGACACGAGGCCTGCCAGCTGGTAGCCAAGTGTGTCCTGGACACAAGGCCTGCCAGCTGGTAGCCAAGTGTGTCCTGGACACAAGGCCTGCCAGCTGGTAGCCAAGCGTGTCCTGGACACAAGGCCTGCCAGCTGGTAGCCAAGCGTGTCCTGGACACGAGGCCTGCCAGCTGGTAGCCAAGCGTCTCCTGGACACAAGGCCTGCCAGCTGGTAGCCAAGCGTCTCCTGGACACGAGGCCTGCCAGCTGGTAGCCAAGCGTCTCCTGGACACGAGGCCTGCCAGCTGGTAGCCAAGCGTCTCCTGGACACAAGGCCTGCCAGCTGGTAGCCAAGCGTCTCCTGGACACGAGGCCTGCCAGCTGGTAGCCAAGCGTCTCCTGGACACGAGGCCTGCCAGCTGGTAGCCAAGCGTGTCCTGGACACGAGGCCTGCCAGCTGGTAGCCAAGCGTCTCCTGGACACGAGGCCTGCCAGCTGGTAGCCAAGCGTGTCCTGGACACAAGGCCTGCCAGCTGGTAGCCAAGCGTCTGTATAGATGATAGAGAGCTGGTGATGGTGGTAGTGGTGGTTATGATTGGATGGTCGATGGTTGTTGGTGGACTGTTTGGATAGGAGGACGTTGGTGGTGGACTGGGTGTGGATACAAGGGAATTCAACGAATCGCCAGTAGCAAAGACCAATGGGGGGGGGTCTTTCAAAGATTATTTCACTTCGTTAGAGAGAGTGATGGTAGGTCTAGAAGGAAGGAAGAAGGATTGTATTTAGCCTCCGTGGATGGAGGGATGTTTGCAGTGGTAGTATATATATATATATATATATATATATATATATATATATATATATATATATATATATATATATATATATTGTCTAAGTGGTACGTTATGAGGTGGATATTGTAGGGTTAACATGTGTCGGCTGTGTACGTGTCGGGAGTAAGTGACGGGTTGTGAATATGTGGGATACAGGAACTGAGTTATAGGTTGTGAGGTAATTAGTGTGCGTTGGGCTGGAGTTTGATTTAGATATAGGCCATGTAGGTGGTGGATGCGTATGATGAAGGTGGCAGGTGTATTTGATGTACGTGTTACGTATGTAAGGACGAGAGGGATGCGTGTTCAGCTGGTGGGTGAGAGAGGTGTATGGGGTACGTGGGAGTGCGAGGGGAAGCTATGTGACGAAAGACCTGATTCGTCTGTGACGTGGTCATCATCTGGAGGACTGGAATGACAGTTATAGTCTCCATTCCAAGCTGATGGAGACGGAGGGGCGGAGGCAAGACAGAAGGCTTCTCCCCACACTCACACCACGACACCCCCACCACAAACACACCCTTCCCCCCCTCACCTCAAGGATATCATCACCCACACCCCGTCACCAGCTCACCACTCGCTCACACACACACACACACACACACACACACACACATCTACCTCCCGTCCACCCCATCATCATACTTGAGACATAGACAATAGAATTAGCGTCACAGAACCAAGGAATATCTCTGGGCCGGTGGTGGTGGTGTTGTTGCCATGCATTGTTCAGCCATTTGCACAGGGCCAGAAAAACCAGAGGATCGTGTTGCGAGACGCGACGTCAACAGCATGTCTGGTTGCGTACGAGTGCGTGCGGCGAGTGTGTTCAGCCTCACGTCGCCTATGATCCGATTTCAGCGACTCGAATGTCAGCGAGTGTTTTGCTTCGGTGTCTGATCCCGAGGTGTCTCCAACCCTTGTCTTCGCTGAGGATATTGATTGTTGTCTCTCTTATTCTCTCTGTCTCGTCACACAAGTTATAACCCCAAAGTAAGAGATGTGTCGATACACTTCAACAGGATAACCAACTCGCCTCCTCCTCCTCCTCTTGCACCCCACACACACACCCCCACGACTAAAACTGTCTATAACCATTCAAATCTACAACAAAACGCTATCGTTACCCTGATATCCGACACTGCATGAAACAATGGGATCACAAACGCGTGAAAAATCCCTGAACGCTTCTTGACTTCAATGAGAGGATCGAGTTCCATATGAAAGGTTAGGATTCCGTGTGGACGAGTTTTGGCAGTGTTGCCGATGATTCACGTTAAATAATCCCTTTCCACTTATTCCCCAGGACACGGTGGAGGTTTTAACGACGACACCTGTGCATGAGGGAGAAATGGGTAGACGTCTATTATAACAACTCCCTTCGTTGATGTAGGGTTGTTGAGACGAGAACACACACACACACCTCCCTCACACCGGAAAACGACATAAGAGACGATCCGAAACGGTGTGGGGGAGACAAAACAATGTATGAAAGTCATAAACTTGGCACCGTTGCCTCGAGATGCGATATTGTCGTATCGAGTGGGGGTGGGGGGAGATGGGGGGGGGGGGCGGGGGAGGGAGACAAAATCCGATACCTTATGACGCTTCCTACAGCGAACACCGGCCTCGTCATCAACACACACCAGAGCCTTAATACCTCGTGATCCATGCTGACCCCACGCATCACCTCGAACGCCAGTGACCCCTGACCCCGTTTCCCTACTCCTTGAGGGTCGGAGTTAAAGCGGGGTTGCAGAAAGGACCGTCCCGATAAAGAGGGTTGGCTGTACCGCCGCTTAAGCTGCACGTCCGAGTTTCCTTGAGGCGTGATAATTATGTCTCGGGAGTGGAGTCTTGAGTGCTAGTGACACAGTATATTGCCCGCCTCTTATCGGGCCCCCCAACACAGGTGTGATCGGGTCCCCAACACAGGTGTGATCGGGTCTCCAACACGGGTGTGATCGGGCCTCAAACACAGGTGTGATCGGGTCCTCAAACACAGATGTGATCGGGTCCCCAACACAGGTGTGATCGGGTCCCCAACACAGGTTTGATCGGGCCTCCAACACAGGTGTGATCGGGTCTTCATCACAGGTTTGATCGGTCGTCTATCACAAGTTTGATCGGACTTCCATCACAGGTTTGATCGGTCCTCCAGCACAAGTACGATCGACCCCAAACACAGGTGTGATCGGGCCCCAACACAGGTTGATAGGGACCCCAATACAGATGTGATCGGGCACCCAACACAGGTTTGATCGGGCATCAAACACAGGTTCGATCGGGCTTGCCAAGTACTGTTGTTATCGGGCCTGCGATACAGGTGTTATGAGGGCCTGCAACACAGATGTGACTAGGGGAGTTGCAAGTGCTTAAGTCTGTTGCTCACCCCAATAGAAAGCAGCGCCCACCTGCCCTCCGTTTAAATGGAATCTCCCGTGTGGTATGAAATACTCTTTTCATTTGACGTACAGCTAAAACATTTGAGATGATATTCCATTAATTACTTTCTAATACATCTGTCGTTATACATAGGTACACATGTGTATGATATGCACGAGTCTCTTCGATGTATATCAACTGACAGTTATATTTCTCGTGTCTCCCCTGATGATGTGATTATTAGACGAAAGTGCACTTGGGAACTTGTTTCATTTTCCCCGTGGATTCATAGGGAAAAAAAAAAAAAGGCTCCTGCTGCTCAACGCTGCACTAATTCCAGTAGGAGGGACATACTGATTCCTTTGAGTGAGAAGTTCTCTTCGTTGTATATCAACTGACTTGTATTTCTTTCTTGTATCTCCCCTGGTGATGTGATTATTACACGAAAGTGCGCTTGGGAACTCATCTTGTTTCATTTTCCCCGTGGACTCCTAGAAAATTATATATATATATATATATATATATATATATATATATATATATATATATATATATATATATATATATATATAATATAAAGAATAACAATTACCCCATTAAATTTTTCAAATATTGTATACCCATCACTCAGTATCATTTACAATCAAGATTCCCCTGTTAAAGTTATCATATCCGTAGATGTGTACGTATTCATAAACAGGCATACATGTGTGTGAGTGTGACGTATACGTGGCGAGGTGCACTTGGCCACGTGATCTCGGATATGGTCATGCTTGCCTGCCTTCGTACCGCTCGCCGTCTGTGCAACACCCGTGAGGATCTGGTGTTCAGACCTTGAGCTAGACTGTACGACCCTGGGGTATTCATATGTCCCCAGTTCCCAGGGTTCTTTGAAAGGCTTTGGGGGTCGGGGTCTAAAGGTCAGGGTATCATACCCAAGGGTCGTCTATAGCCCTGACCAAGGCTGGTGTAGTCCTGATCAAGGGTCGTAACGTCATGATCAAAGGGGTTAAGACGTATGTTCACTATACCGTCGAATGCCTCATCTTCACTACCCTACAAACACATCTTCACTACACCTTCCACATCAACTGTGTTGTGGCATTTGAACAAATGCATCCTTCGGTAAACCAGGGTTAGGTGGTGCTGATATATTCCTTTTAAGAAAAGATAACGTTTCAAACACGAGTGATAAAGTAAGAGAAGAAGAAAGATTGTATACAGAGAGAGAGAGAGAGAGAGAGAGAGAGAGAGAGAGAGAGAGAGAGAGAGATTAGCGACACGAGCGTCCGTAATACAACACTTGATTCGCAGCTTTCAAGTAATCTACATTTCACAAAGAGAATAATATTTTTTTTCAACCACACACACACACACACACAAAATTACACCATTTAATCTTTGTCTTTTAAGACATGAATGACCTTCCGATGATGACCTGAGACTCGTTATCAATTAATTAATGATATTATCGTTCCTTCTCGAACCATGCCACAGTCTTTAGGGGGGACAAATTTATTCTATATTTTATTATCTGTTATCGTACGATTTTCTGTTTTCTGTCTCCACACTTGGGATCGTCTTAGTTCACTCTCCCTCGTCAGCTGTTATCTCCTCCTGACGACGCACCTCTTCTTCGCCTTAGTCCCCCCCCCCTGCCTGTGCCACTCCTGTTATTTAGCCCGTAATGATATTCCTCGTAATTAGTGCTAATTATCTCATGACGTCACTTAGCCCCTCATTATTTAACTGGTCGTGTTAATGATGGTGGTGGTGGGATGGGGGGAGGGATTGGTGATGGTGCTAATGGTGGAGATGGAGGCGTTGGTGGTGCGAATGATGTAGTGGTGATAATGTTGGTGATAATGACATTATTGGTGATGGAACGTGATGATGCCAGTGATAAAGAATATGATGATAATGGATTACTTTCGTGATAATTCTTTGTCTCTTATAACTGGGTATATATATAAGAATACTTCCCACGTATTCCCTGCGTGTCGTGGAAGGCGACTAAAAGGGGAGGGAGCGGGGGGCTGGAAATCCTCCCCTCTCGTTTTTTTTTTTAAATTTTCCAAAAGAAGGAACAGAGAAGGGGGCCAGGTGAGGATATTCCAAAAAAGGCCCAGTCCTCTGTTCCTAACGCTACCTCGCTAACGCGGGAAATGGCGAATAGTTTAAAAGAAAGAAAAGATATATATATATATATATATATATATATACTTTCATACCGTTTGCCATTTCCCACGTTAGCGAGGTAGCGTTAAGAACAGAGGACTGGGCCTTTTGAGGGATTATCCTCACCTGGCCCCCTTCTCTGTTCCTTGTTTTGGAAAATTTAAAAAAACGAGAGGGGAGGATTTCCAGCCCCCTGCTCCCTCCCCTTTTAGTCGCCTTCAACGACACGCAGGGAATACGTGGGAAGTATTCTTTCTCCCCTATCCCCAGGGATAATATATATATATATATATATATATATATATATATATATATATATATATATATATATATATGAATTCGGTCACCTCTTGACGTAACGTAACGCGGCTCAAGAGATTTTCATTACATTTCTACCGCAGCTCAATAGCGATGATCACCACAGCTCCACCACAGCGTTAGGATAACTACCACAGCTATATAACAAAGCTAGAACAATCACTGTAGCTCTACCACAGCAATTAACTACGACAGCTATATAACAAAGCTATAATGAATGCTACAGCTCTACCACAGTGTTGTAATAGCTATATCGCAAACCTATAATGATTGCTACAGCTCTACCACAGTGTTGTGATAACTACCACAGCTATAACGATTCCTACAGCTCTACCACAGTGTTGTGATAGCTACGACAGCTATATTACAAAGCTATAACGAATGCTACAGCTCTACCACAGTGTTGTGATAACTACGACAGCTATAACGATTCCTACAGCTCTACCACAGTGTTGTGATAGCTACGACAGCTATATTACAAAGCTATAACGAATGCTACAGCTCTACCACAGCGTTATGATAACTACCACAGCTATATCACAAAGCTATAACGAATGCTACAGCTCTACCACAGCGTTATGATAACTACCACAGCTATATCACAAAGCTATAACGAATGCTACAGCTCTACCACAGCGTTATGATAACTACCACAGCTATATCACAAAGCTATAACGAATGCTACAGGTCTACCACAGCAATATGTTAACCACCACAGCTATAACGATTCCTACAGCTCTACCACAGCGTTATGATAACTACCACAGCTATAACGATTCCTACAGCTCTACCACAGCGTTATGATAACTACCACAGCTATAACGATTCCTACAGCTCTACCACAGCGTTATGATAACTACCACAGCTATATAACAAAGCTATAATGAATGCTACAGCTCTACCACAGCGTTATGATAACTACCACAGCTATATAACAAAGCTATAACGAATGCTACAGCTCTACCACAGCGTTATGATAACTACCACAGCTATATAACAAAGCTATAATGAATGCTACAGCTCTACCACAGCGTTATGATAACTACCACAGCTATAACGATTCCTACAGCTCTACCACAGTGTTGTGATAACTACCACAGCTATATCACAAAGCTATAACGAATGCTACAGCTCTACCACAGCGTTATGATAACTACCACAGCTATATCACAAAGCTATAACGAATGCTACAGCTCTACCACAGTGTTGTGATAACTACCACAGCTATATAACAAAGCTATAATGAATGCTACAGCTCTACCACAGCGTTATGATAACTACCACAGCTATATAACAAAGCTATAATGAATGCTACAGCTCTACCACAGTGTTGTGATAACTACCACAGCTATATAACAAAGCTATAACGAATGCTACAGCTCTACCACAGCGTTATGATAACTACCACAGCTATATAACAAAGCTATAATGAATGCTACAGCTCTACCACAGCGTTATGATAACTACCACAGCTATATCACAAAGCTATAACGAATGCTACAGCTCTACCACAGTGTTGTGATAACTACCACAGCTATAACGATTCCTACAGCTCTACCACAGTGTTGTGATAACTACCACAGCTATATCACAAAGCTATAACGAATGCTACAGCTCTACCACAGTGTTGTGATAACTACCACAGCTATATAACAAAGCTATAATGAATGCTACAGCTCTACCACAGCGTTATGATAACTACCACAGCTATATAACAAAGCTATAATGAATGCTACAGCTCTACCACAGTGTTGTGATAACTACCACAGCTATAACGATTCCTACAGCTCTACCACAGTGTTGTGATAACTACCACAGCTATATAACAAAGCTATAACGAATGCTACAGCTCTACCACAGTGTTGTGATAACTACCACAGCTATATAACAAAGCTATAACGAATGCTACAGCTCTACCACAGCGTTATGATAACTACCACAGCTATATAACAAAGCTATAATGAATGCTACAGCTCTACCACAGCGTTATGATAACTACCACAGCTATATAACAAAGCTATAATGAATGCTACAGCTCTACCACAGCGTTATGATAACTACCACAGCTATATAACAAAGCTATAATGAATGCTACAGCTCTACCACAGTGTTGTGATAGCTACGACAGCTCTATTACAAAGCTATAACGAATGCTACAGCTCTACCACAGTGTTGTGATAACTACCACAGCTATAACGATTCCTACAGCTCTACCACAGCGTTATGATAACTACCACAGCTATATAACAAAGCTATAACGAATGCTACAGCTCTACCACAGCGTTATGATAACTACCACAGCTATAACGATTCCTACAGCTCTACCACAGTGTTGTGATAACTACCACAGCTATATCACAAAGCTATAACGAATGCTACAGCTCTACCACAGTGTTGTGATAGCTACGACAGCTCTATTACAAAGCTATAACGAATGCTACAGCTCTACCACAGTGTTGTGATAACTACCACAGCTATAACGATTCCTACAGCTCTACCACAGCGTTATGATAACTACCACAGCTATATCACAAAGCTATAACGAATGCTACAGCTCTACCACAGTGTTGTGATAGCTACGACAGCTCTATTACAAAGCTATAACGAATGCTACAGCTCTACCACAGTGTTGTGATAGCTACGACAGCTCTATTACAAAGCTATAACGAATGCTACAGCTCTACCACAGCGTTATGATAACTACCACAGCTATATCACAAAGCTATAACGAATGCTACAGCTCTACCACAGTGTTGTGATAGCTACGACAGCTCTATTACAAAGCTATAACGAATGCTACAGCTCTACCACAGCGTTATGATAACTACCACAGCTATATCACAAAGCTATAACGAATGCTACAGCTCTACCACAGCGTTATGATAACTACCACAGCTATATAACAAAGCTATAATGAATGCTACAGCTCTACCACAGCGTTATGATAACTACCACAGCTATATAACAAAGCTATAATGAATGCTACAGCTCTACCACAGCGTTATGATAACTACCACAGCTATATAACAAAGCTATAATGAATGCTACAGCTCTACCACAGTGTTGTGATAACTACCACAGCTATAACGATTCCTACAGCTCTACCACAGCGTTATGATAACTACCACAGCTATATCACAAAGCTATAACGAATGCTACAGCTCTACCACAGCGTTATGATAACTACCACAGCTATATCACAAAGCTATAACGAATGCTACAGCTCTACCACAGCGTTATGATAACTACCACAGCTATATAACAAAGCTATAACGAATGCTACAGCTCTACCACAGCGTTATGATAACTACCACAGCTATAACGATTCCTACAGCTCTACCACAGCGTTATGATAACTACCACAGCTATATAACAAAGCTATAACGAATGCTACAGCTCTACCACAGTGTTGTGATAACTACCACAGCTATAACGATTCCTACAGCTCTACCACAGTGTTGTGATAACTACCACAGCTATATAACAAAGCTATAACGAATGCTACAGCTCTACCACAGTGTTGTGATAACTACCACAGCTATATCACAAAGCTATAACGAATGCTACAGCTCTACCACAGCGTTATGATAACTACCACAGCTATATCACAAAGCTATAACGAATGCTACAGCTCTACCACAGTGTTGTGATAACTACCACAGCTATAACGATTCCTACAGCTCTACCACAGCGTTATGATAACTACCACAGCTATATCACAAAGCTATAACGAATGCTACAGCTCTACCACAGTGTTGTGATAACTACCACAGCTATAACGATTCCTACAGCTCTACCACAGTGTTGTGATAACTACCACAGCTATATCACAAAGCTATAACGAATGCTACAGCTCTACCACAGCGTTATGATAACTACCACAGCTATAACGATTCCTACAGCTCTACCACAGCGTTATGATAACTACCACAGCTATAACGATTCCTACAGCTCTACCACAGCGTTATGATAACTACCACAGCTATAACGATTCCTACAGCTCTACCACAGTGTTGTGATAACTACCACAGCTATAACGATTCCTACAGCTCTACCACAGCGTTATGATAACTACCACAGCTATATCACAAAGCTATAACGAATGCTACAGCTCTACCACAGCGTTATGATAACTACCACAGCTATAACGATTCCTACAGCTCTACCACAGCGTTATGATAACTACCACAGCTATAACGATTCCTACAGCTCTACCACAGTGTTGTGATAACTACCACAGCTATATCACAAAGCTATAACGAATGCTACAGCTCTACCACAGCGTTATGATAACTACCACAGCTATATCACAAAGCTATAACGAATGCTACAGCTCTACCACAGTGTTGTGATAACTACCACAGCTATATAACAAAGCTATAACGAATGCTACAGCTCTACCACAGTGTTGTGATAACTACCACAGCTATAACGATTCCTACAGCTCTACCACAGTGTTGTGATAACTACCACAGCTATATCACAAAGCTATAACGAATGCTACAGCTCTACCACAGTGTTGTGATAACTACCACAGCTATAACGATTCCTACAGCTCTACCACAGCGTTATGATAACTACCACAGCTATATCACAAAGCTATAACGAATGCTACAGCTCTACCACAGCGTTATGATAACTACCACAGCTATAACGATTCCTACAGCTCTACCACAGTGTTGTGATAACTACCACAGCTATATCACAAAGCTATAACGAATGCTACAGCTCTACCACAGTGTTGTGATAACTACCACAGCTATAACGATTCCTACAGCTCTACCACAGTGTTGTGATAACTACCACAGCTATATCACAAAGCTATAACGAATGCTACAGCTCTACCACAGTGTTGTGATAGCTACGACAGCTCTATTACAAAGCTATAACGAATGCTACAGCTCTACCACAGTGTTGTGATAACTACCACAGCTATATCACAAAGCTATAACGAATGCTACAGCTCTACCACAGTGTTGTGATAACTACCACAGCTATATAACAAAGCTATAATGAATGCTACAGCTCTACCACAGTGTTGTGATAACTACCACAGCTATAACGATTCCTACAGCTCTACCACAGTGTTGTGATAACTACCACAGCTATAACGATTCCTACAGCTCTACCACAGTGTTGTGATAACTACCACAGCTATAACGATTCCTACAGCTCTACCACAGTGTTGTGATAGCTACGACAGCTCTATTACAAAGCTATAACGAATGCTACAGCTCTACCACAGCGTTATGATAACTACCACAGCTATAACGATTCCTACAGCTCTACCACAGTGTTGTGATAACTACCACAGCTATATCACAAAGCTATAACGAATGCTACAGCTCTACCACAGTGTTGTGATAACTACCACAGCTATAACGATTCCTACAGCTCTACCACAGTGTTGTGATAACTACCACAGCTATAACGATTCCTACAGCTCTACCACAGCGTTATGATAACTACCACAGCTATATCACAAAGCTATAACGAATGCTACAGCTCTACCACAGCGTTATGATAACTACCACAGCTATAACGATTCCTACAGCTCTACCACAGTGTTGTGATAACTACCACAGCTATAACGATTCCTACAGCTCTACCACAGTGTTGTGATAACTACCACAGCTATATCACAAAGCTATAACGAATGCTACAGCTCTACCACAGCGTTATGATAACTACCACAGCTATAACGATTCCTACAGCTCTACCACAGCGTTATGATAACTACCACAGCTATATCACAAAGCTATAACGAATGCTACAGCTCTACCACAGTGTTGTGATAACTACCACAGCTATATCACAAAGCTATAACGAATGCTACAGCTCTACCACAGTGTTGTGATAACTACCACAGCTATAACGATTCCTACAGCTCTACCACAGTGTTGTGATAACTACCACAGCTATATCACAAAGCTATAACGAATGCTACAGCTCTACCACAGCGTTATGATAACTACCACAGCTATAACGATTCCTACAGCTCTACCACAGTGTTGTGATAACTACCACAGCTATATCACAAAGCTATAACGAATGCTACAGCTCTACCACAGCGTTATGATAACTACCACAGCTATATAACAAAGCTATAACGAATGCTACAGCTCTACCACAGCGTTATGATAACTACCACAGCTATATCACAAAGCTATAACGAATGCTACAGCTCTACCACAGTGTTGTGATAACTACCACAGCTATATAACAAAGCTAGAACAATCAGGAGGGAGGGAGGGAGAGAAAGAGAGGGAAAGGGGGTGAGGTAGGATCTAATAAAGCTGTTATTGGCGGTATATTGCAAAATGTATTAGTGGCACGTTGGCGACTAGTGTTCGATTACATTACTCATTTATGTTATGAGGTTCGCCTTCAAGAGCAGGTTAATTACAGGGTGCTGGAAAGGGGGAGGGACGCTGCTCGTATCGGTTGTTATAACAGTGTCGAGTTGTAATTAATGTCTTTCGGTGGAAATATAAGATCACACACACACACACACACACACACACACACACACGCGCGCGGGCAAACCCAAGGTTGGACCCGCATGGGTTCGACACTTCGTTATGGCAGTGGACCTACACCCATCCCAGGTGTTCATCCCCTTCCTCACAGCTGGTCGATAAGGGAGTACCTGGCTTAGGCTTGTGTGTGTGTGTGTGTGTGTGAGCGCATCCATAGGAGTAAAGACAAGACACATATATACAAGGTTAAGTGACGGGGCAACACGAGTGTACAACTCTCTCCTCGTAACACACAAATAATAATCTCGCGCGCGCGCACACACACACACACACACACACACACACACAATGTGCTAACAGTTTTCTTAGTCAAATCTTTCTTTAATGTTCACTGAGAAATATTTACTTTTCACTTATGACCTGCAATATAAACTGTAGGAATGCAGTGATGTCACAAATGGCTCAACAAATTAGCATTCGTCTGATTTGACTCGTGGCGATGGAAACAAAATTGTTGGGCAAACGTTTTACCTCGAACGAGGCGAAATAGTTTTCTTTGTCAATAGGATTTTTTGACATATGGAACCACATGCCAAGTGGAGTGGTTGAAAGCAGTACAAGTAGATACGTGCTTAGAAAAGACTTGATAGATACGTCGCTTCAGATCCAGGACTTAAAAATATTTGCGCCTCCTTAGTTACCATGACAATTTGCAGGTTATTCTGTTTGAATTATCTGTCAACACTCAAAACTTTTACCACACTAATCTGTGAGTTTCTGATATCTCTCACTATCACAAACAACCTCGAAAGGACCCATTGGTGTGTCGCTGTTGGAATTCATTTGTATTCCTCTGCGGATAAGTGATGTCTTGTGGAAAATAAAGTTACAACTTGAGATGGAGATGAGAGAATGCTTGGGGGAGTAACTGTGCGGGTGAGCACGTCAACAGCTTAATGTGTGGGAGTGGGCGAGGGTGTAGGGCTTGGAAGAGTGTGGCTAATGAGGGGCATGAGAGTGTATTGATGTGGGCATAAGGATGAAATCTTAGTTACGCCGTGAGATGGGATATGGGTATGGGTTAGGAGGGCGGTTAGGTCAAGTGTGTACAGAGGTGGAACTGGGGCGATTGAGGAAGGGATGGGAGAGTTAGTGTGTGGGTGTGGTGTGGGGATATGTGAGAGTGGTCGACGGGGAAAGTATGAATTGTAGATGGAAAGATGGGAATGTAGGGGATCTACATGTGGAGGTGTGTGAGTGAGGTTGGCAATATGGTTATTAGATGTAGGAGGAGTGTGGAGGTATGGGATATGGGAAGCGAAAGTGTGGATTAAAGTGAGCTTATACAGGTAGCCGGGCTTGAACAAGTATGAAAATATATACCCTCATGTACAACAATACAGCATTCGTCTGTCATTGCTAAAGTACATGCTCATTTAAATCAATTTGGTTCCAGTAAATCTGTAATCATTTTTCTTTTTTTAACTAACGACTTCCTTTGAAAGGAGGAAGACCTATTGAAGAACAGATGACACATAACAAGCAGTCAGGGCTTCACCTTCTACTTCCTGCACCACCACTTTGTTTGTCTCCACTGTACCAAATGTCTCCACTTATTGTTTTTTCATAGGAGTGTTTTTACTGCAACCTCGCCAATTACGAGTGGAGCGAAGGAATGCCACTCGAGACTGCAAGAAAACCAAACACAGTCTTGGCTGAATTGTCACCCCGGTCTTCAGAGTCACGTTAAGAAAAAAAAGGAGGAGGGGAAGGAGTAAATAAGAGCAAGACACAGTAACTGTGAAGCAGAGAAACGCAAGAGGGTTGTCGGAAATGTGATGAATTGATTGACATTGTGTTCCATATGTGCTAATACTGATGGAAACACCTTCAGGATCATAACATTGGAGTGCGACCGAAAAGGTGGTTCACATACAGAAGCAGACCTTCAGGAGGATAACGTAGGGCTTTGGCTGAAAAGGTTTTGCACATACTGATGCGCTCCTTCAGGAAAGTGACTTGGTTTTGACTGAAAAGGTTTTTCACATGCTGATCTCACTCCTTCAGAAAGATAATATTTGGCTTTGACTGAAAAGGCTTTCATGTATCAGTTCAGACTCTCGCGAAGATAACGTTAGTTTTGTGCAAAAAAAAGTACTCTAAATATACGGATACTGTTAGAACAACATCATTCAGCACATCTTCAAGAAGCTTGCGGTGTTCTAAGCGTAGGACTTCAACTGCGAGGGTGATGAATATCAACATCAGTTGCCAGTATCTGTTCACTACAACAAGGACGGCTTCTAACACCTGAAGTCCCTTTTCAATAGTGGCTTCCCAGCTACTGACCGTGTCACACCTACGTGTCCTTTAAAGCCAGAGAGCAGTTTCGTCTATCATACCCTGATCTGAGGTGATCTCGCTATTAATAAAAGCAATTGCTTTCCAAATACCAAAAATCACCCATACCCTTCTTTTTTTTTAATTACGAACAACAAAAGGAGTTTATCATCTCCGCTGATGCTTTAGGATCACCAAATCTGTTTGGGGTTGGTAAGAGATCGCTGTATGATTGGTAGGATTCCATGTAAGATGAATTTGACGGGTAGGAATCCATGGTAGAAGACGTTATCCCGAAACGTGGTGTAATGCCTGGCAGGAGTGGTGGTGTTGATGACTGGAAAAAAATTTGATGGAGGAACGAAACTTGTTCATTGATAAGACATATTTTCCTTTGATCTCAGACACTACTGGCACTTCAGGGTTTATATATATATATATATGTACAATGTGAAATATAGATGAAATTTCATCATCAGCAAAGATATATAACTTGGACAGCTTGCGAATATGGTACTTCCCTAAGCTGAACATACTTGGCTCGAGATTCGTTAATGCCTGGAGCGAAGGAGCGAATTGGTATCTGCAATGAATTATTTCAGAAAGCCATCAAATGCCGGCTGCCAGACGCAAAGCAGCGGGAGGAAGGGCTTTGATCCTTTGACCCCCTCTGGAAATGAGATTGGACACCACCTCCACCCCCCTAACAACTGTCTGACTGTGTCTTGAAACCTTTCATTCAACGACTAACCGGCCCGTTGTGAAGAAAGTGGCGCAAGAAGAAGGAGTGACCTAGTCAACCATAAGTATCCACACAAAAAAAAGGTGGGGAAAAAACCCACAGTTCTTTCTGGGAAATGTAGAGGACCTGTTTAACGCAAGGTATATTCCTTCCTTTTGGTTCTCCCAAGACTATAGAGGGGGGGAGGATGTGACGACATAACAGATGTGCATCATGTTAAAAAGAAAGCCATTGAGGCTTTCCTACGGCAACGGTGTAAGATGAGAACGAGGAAGTCACTCGTGCCAGCACAAGGCTAGGCTAATTTGACAGACCCAGGTTATACGAGATGTTGAGAGAGAGAGAGAGGGGGGGGGGGGGAATTCAGCGATCACCTGTGTTGGGGAGTGAACACTTCCAACGTTTCGTACCATTTGATGAAACTTAGAAGAGAAACTGATGCATTGAAGCTATATCCCCGTATTGAACGAATAATCTTCTTTTATTTCTAGTTTGGTGATATATATATATATATATATATATATATATATATATATATATATATATATATATATATATATATATAATTTTTTTTTTTTTTTTTTTTTTTTTTTCATACTTTTCGACATTTCCCGCGATAGCGAGGTAGCGTTAAGAACAGAGGACTGGGCCTCTGAGGGAATATCCTCACCTGGCCCCCTTCTCCGTTCCCTCTTTTGGAAAATTAAAAAAGAAACGAGAGGGGAGGATTTCCAGCCCCCCGCTCCCTCCCCTTTTAGTCGCCTTCTACGACACGCAGGGAATACGTGGGAAGTATTCTTTCTCCCCTATCCCCAGGGATAATATATATATATATATATATATATATATATATATATCCACACCATTATTGTTATAGCTGCTAATGATGATCCAGTCGAAGTATTGCCATCAATATGCCTTTATGATCGTTATCATCACCAACATCGTCATCTTCAGCTGTTTCAAATCATCAGTCGGGTCATTCGCGAGGAGGAGGAGGAGGAGGAGCTGCTGCTGAGCAGGTGCCCCTGTCTTTGCTCTCCCCTCATCCCCTGAACAACAAAATGATTCACCCTCGGGATGACGAAGGGCGCGTTTGTTAACAAATACATTGATAATAAAAAGAATAAATCTAGTGGGTGGGCAAGAGCAGTCCCCTCCCCTCCCGACACAACCCAGGTGGTTCGTGTTGCTCTGCTATGATATCCATTTTTCCCAAATATTAAGCTGAAGTATAATGACCCATGACAACTGTCACGGTGTTATGTTCGCGTCCATAATGCTCGGCCAGACTCGGTTATTATTTTTGTTTTTGGTTTTCTAATAAGCCTCATTACCAGCCTCGTTAGCAATACCAACCATCAGAACCTAAAATTATATATATATATATATATATATATATATATATATATATATATATATATGTGTGTGTGTGTGTGTGTGTGTGTGTGTGTGTGTATTTGTGTATTCGTTTTCTAATAGGAAAATACGAGAGAGATAAATATGATAGTATCTTATATTGCCTAAGTTAAACACAGATGATTTCAAGGTGTTTATATCCCTGTCTCTTTCTCTGACAATAGACAAAAGGGCAGTTTGTGAAAGTATAGACATTCTGTATTTTGCGATATTTACGAAGCGAGTGTTGAGGTGGAAACACAAACACACACATTTTGATGTCTTACAGGGATAGAAGAACTGTGTTTCGATATGAAAATGTACGAATTTAATTTTTCGAGGTATATTAGTTAGAATTTTAGTTATATTAGAATTTAGAGTTATATTAATTAGAATTTTTTTCCTGACTTTTACATGTATGAATTCATGGATTTTGTTAATAAGGAATCGATAGATTGTCTACTTCACAGACTTAGAGACAATGAACGTACCGTCATGAGCCTCCACCATTATGGCATTCATGACTGTAGACCCAGCAGAGAGAGGTACGTCGGTGTATCGTCGTAAACATGACTGTAGACCCAGCAGAGAGAGGTACGTCAGTGTACCGTCGTAAACATCTGTAGAAAGAAGAAAAAAAATACGTGCGGGTCACAGACGCCATCGCGACTAACGGAACAGTCTCTCTTTTGACCCTTTACAGACAGCTAATCAACTACGTTTTACCCCTTTTTTTTCTTTACAATCATTCAGTCCACCGCCATCCGTTTTCTAATCGTGGTTATAATATATTTCCCTCGTAGATTTTATCCTCCCTGACACACACACACACACAAACAAACACTAAATTCACCGTAGGTCACCCAATCTACTGTGGATCGTAAGAAATCTTGGGAAGTCATCTTTGACGCGTTATTGTCTGTCGTCATTGGCCCGCGCGGGGTGTGGAAAGCCAGAGAGAGGGGGGTGAGTGGGGAGGTCATCGTACGTCAGGCAACGCGGCACCACCCACACTCCGGTCGTCCATGTAGAAATTATCGTCGATAATTGGTCATAAAACCTGACAGCCCCCAGTGATAAACAAGGGACTATCTGATTGTGTTTTGTGGAGACGCTAAGGCGCAGATGGTGGGTGATAATTACTCCCGCTGATTATCGTGCCATAATCAGAGAGGAAAGTTGTGTGAGTGATTTAGGAAAAGTCCGTGAACTGGGATATCCCAGCTGTGAGATATCAACATTGGATTGTCTGAATTTCAGAGGAAGAAAAAATTGAATACAAGTTCGATATTTGTTATCTGCATCAGGCAACTGATTTTTCATTTCAGATTCTAATGCATTTTAAAAGATTTCATAGATTTATCGGATTTTGTTGGTATCAATCCTTTATGAAAAGAAATGTGTCACTAATAAAATTAAAAACAAATTTACCGAAAGTCCTAATCATCCAAAACTTAATATAACATACTTTACGCATTCGCGGGCCGGCCGGGGTGGAGCCCACATAGGTTCGAATCCTAGTTGTGTCAGTCTCTCCGCAGTCAACCCAGATGTTCATCCTCCCTTGGAGGTTGGTCGATAAACTGTGTACCTGGTATAGGCTAGTGTATATATATATATATATATATATATATATATATATATATTTTATATTTATTTATTATACTTTGTCGCTGTCTCCCGCGTTTGCGAGGTAGCGCAAGGAAACAGACGAAAGAAATAGCCCAACCCCCCCCCCCCATACACATGTATATACATACGTCCACACACGCAAATACACATACCTACACAGCTTTCCATGGTTTACCCCAGACGCTTCACATGCCTTGATTCAATCCACTGACAGCACGTCAACCCCGGTATACCACATCGCTCCAATTCACTCTATTCCTTGCCCTCCTTTCACCCTCCTGCATGTTCAGGCCCCGATCACACAAAATCTTTTTCACTCCATCTTTCCACCTCCAATTTGGTCTCCCTCTTCTCCTCGTTCCCTCCACCTCCGACACATATATCCTCTTGGTCAATCTTTCCTCACTCATTCTCTCCATGTGCCCAAACCACTTCAAAACACCCTCTTCTGCTCTCTCAACCACGCTCTTTTTATTTCCACACATCTCTCTTACCCTTACGTTACTCACTCGATCAAACCACCTCACACCACACATTGTCCTCAAACATCTCATTTCCAGCACATCCATCCTCCTGCGCACAACTCTATCCATAGCCCACGCCTCGCAACCAGACAACATTGTTGGAACCACTATTCCTTCAAACATACCCATTTTTGCTTTCCGAGATAATGTTCTCGACTTCCACACATTCTTCAAGGCCCCCAGAATTTTCGCCCCCTCCCCCATTTATTCTATTTTGCTTTGTCGCTGTCTCCCGCATTTGCGAGGTAGCGCAAGGAAACAGAAGAAAGAAATGGCCCAACCCACCCCCATACACATGTATATACACACACGTCCACACACGCAAATATACATACCTATACATCTCAATGTACACATATATATACACACACAGACACATACATATATACCCATGCACACAATTCACACTGCCTTTATTCATTCCCATCGCCACCTCGCCACACATTTCATATATATATATATGTATATATATATATATATATATATATATATATATATATATATATGTATATATATATATATATATATATATATAGAATGAGATGGCCTTCATTAATACATTCAGTTGCCAGCGTCTCGACTAACATAAAAGAAAGGTAAATGAAGAACACTTTTACGCTACCCTGACGTGAAATACGACAAACGCACAGAGAGAGAGAGAGAGAGAGAGAGAGAGAGAGAGAGAGAGAATTCGTCGTATTGATAAATAAATCACCGCAAGTGTCATAAGACTTACTTCTCTGGGCAATAAGGCTTTGTTCCTCGTATTATTCACAGTTGGGATGTTTTTAGTCCCTTTGACAGTAGTTCTCAGAGGCGTTTTTCTTAAACATTGTAAACCGTGGGAATTGAAGAACGTGGTGTAGTGACGAGGCTTGCGGGGAACGTATATATCTTCTTCAGTCAAAATAAGTGGAATTACAGGATAACAAAAACATGAAAATACAAAGAATGCCATCAAGTATAATTATTCGTTGGTACACACACACACACACACACACACACACACACACAGGGCCTCTCTGGGTCGCAGTGGTTAATATTAGTGACTCTTAAGTCATTACAGACCCGCCCGGGTTCGAATCCTGGGCGTGGTTGGTCAGCCCACACGCAACCCACCCAGGACTTCATCTTTCTCTCGGAGCTGGTCGAGAAATGGCTTGGCCTGGCGTTTGTGTTTGTGTGTGTGTGAGAGAGAGAGAGAGAGAGAGAGAGAGAGAGAGAGAGAGAGAGAGAGAGAGAGAGAGAGAATACACGTTGTTTACAAGGTTGAGACGGGACAACACCTGTACAACTCTCTCCCTCTCTCTCTCTCTCTCTCTCTCTCTCTCTCTCTCTCTCTCTCTCTCTGTAACAGTAATAACGGATAGCAGTCACACACACACACACACACACACACACACACACACACACACACACACACACACAGGCAGAAGCATAGAGAGCTGTGCTCTATCGCGGAGAAAAGAAGGACGAGGGGGGATCAGATAACAGCCTTTCAAAGATTCTGCATTAGCTGGACGATACTGACAAGTTCTTCAAGAGATCTGCATCTCTCGAAGAACTGTTCACCATCGAGCGGAGGTCGCGAGAACAAGATGGGCGTAAAGATAGTTAGGGGAGTATCTGTTATGATGGTAGATGAGTGGAATGCAACTAACCAGTAAGGGAGTGAATGCTGGCAGTTCAACAAGAGGCTACGTGATAGCAAAGAATGTTCAGGGGACAGGGGCCCCTCGGGTACAGAACTCTCTCCCCGTACTATGCAAATTGGTAATGACACACACACACACACACACACACACACACACACACACACACACTAACGGTATCAGGCACATTTAGAGGTCAAGGGGGCGAGTTACGAGTAAATAAAAACAATTCCATCACTTTTTACCTCGGGTGGTAAACAAACCCGAAACGTAGTTTCATTGTCTGATTACAGATGGGTTTTTTTTTTCGTAGTAACTGTGGTGCACTCTGTGATAACTCAGATGGTTATATCCACTCTGGTGTGCTCAGGTGGTTCTTGTATCCACTCTGGTGTACTCAGGTGGTTCTTGTATCCACTGTGGTGTGCTCAGGTGGTTCTTGTATCCACTGTGGTGTACTCAGGTGGTTCTTGTATCCACTGTGGTGTACCCAGGTGGTTCTTGTATCCACTCTGGTGTACTCAGATGGTTCATATATTCACTCTGGTGTACTCAGATGAATCTTATATCCACTCTGGTACTTATACAGCTGGTTCTTATATCCACTCTGGTGCTTATATAGCTGGTTCTTATGTCCACTGTCGTGTACTTAGATGGTTCCTATATCCACTGTGGTGTAACAAAACAGATGGTTCATATACCCACTCTCGTGTACCCAAACAGATGGTTCATATATCCACTCTCGTGTACCCAAACAGATGGTTCATATATCCACTCTCGTGTACTCAAACAGGTGGTTCTCATGATCCACTCTCGTGTACTCAAACAGGTGGTTCTCATAATCCACTCTGGTGCACCCCTCGCTGATGGTCGACATGCCCATTCACCTGTGGTATACTCTCACACCAAGTTTCTCATAACTCTAACATGATCTCAATTATATATATATATATATATATATATATATATATATATATATATATATATATATATATATATATATATTCCTATGAGTCCACGGGGAAAATGAAACACGATAAGTTCCCAAGTGCACTTTCGTGTAATAATCACATCATCAGGGGAGACACAAGAGAGAAATAAAAGTCAGTTGATATACATCGAAGAGACGAAGCTAGGACGCCATTTGGTAAACATATATATATATATATATATATATATATATATATATATATATATATATATATATATATATATATATATATATATATATATAGAGCCCTCATAATCGCGGGAAGACATCTTGTCCGTATTGATATATGCGACTGTCACACACACATTTATAGAGGAACTGAACATCTTTAAGCGGACGTTCGCCTTCGTAGTCGTAGTGACAGCGTTTTTAAAAGAGACAAAACAAAGAGAAGATAATGATAGAGTCATTCCAAGATATACAACGGTGATAATGATGTATTTTACGTACAGACTATGACTGTGTGTGTATGTATGTGTACTTCAGGGGTATATCGTGATAAAGAAGAATAATATTAAAGTGAATAAGCAAGAAGAAATCAACTTTTGGGGAAAACGACGTAGAAAAAAAAACCATGGAATAATGTTGGAATTGTCATTTGTGAGCAGCTACGTATTGTGAGCAGTGCTGATAATTCGTGCCTTGAGAACAGTGAGGTTCTTCTGAAAGCTTTATTTTTTTCATGTATGATTATGCACTGGGTATCTAACAACCATTCACAACCTGGACAAATATCACAACCTGGTGATTCATGGTCTTGATGACATTAGAGGAGAGATATGCGTTAAACATTCATACCGTCTGATGGACACAGAGTTAGTGGCGTAGGTTTGTGGGTACTACATGGTCTTCCTCTTGATCTATGCTTAAGGTAAACATGTCACTAAAAGCGGAGGACGGATGTAAATAAGAATTATAGTATAGTTGTCTAATACGACATTGATCGTGACTGATCATCACACTTCCACAAGCCTCTTGGGGCCAAACCCGCATTGGTTTGAGTCTTGGTCGTGGCAGCCCGTTCACAGTTCACCCAGCTGTTCATCCTCCCCCACTGGGCTGGTTGATAGAAGGGTTACTTGGCATAGGCTAGGGTGTGTGTGTGTATGTTTGTGTCCATACATGTATAGCAGTGAAGACATATTTCATGTATATGAAGGATAAGAGACGGACAATATATATATATATATATATATATATATATATATATATATATATATATATATCCCTGGGGATAGGGGATTAAGATATATATATATATATATATATATATATATATATATATATATATATATATATATATTCAGTATCTAAGTACATGACCTTCCTCCGACCCCCTGTAAACCACAACACAACACGAACAAAAATAGACATGCAATACATCATCACTCCTTGTGAACACTGGCTTGCTCAAAGCGCGGGTCCTGTAACCCCCACACAAATCCACCCTCGTAATCCGTGACACAGACTCGTATGAATCCGACCTGCACCCTCGCATCACCCTTAATGACAACCACCCCAGCTCAAGAAAACAACAAACATGCTAGAGATTACGTGAGACATATGCGGTGTTTTCTCTTCCCATCCCAAATATCAAGACCGAGTTTAAAAAGCAAAATTTACTGCCTTCGGAATACTTTTGCATGCCTCTCAGATTCGGACAAACGAGAAATCCCTCTGTATCCTGTACAAACAGATCGTCCGCTCCACCCTAAACTACGCCTCACCTACTTTCTCGAGCAAGGCAACGAAAGTACAAACCACATAAGAAATGTAACCCGCCCCCAGAACAATCACCGGCTACCGAGCAACCATAAATAATCAGCAATTGGCATAGCGAAACGAAACCACTTCCAGCGGTCTCGCCCACGTCTCTGCAACAGCGCTGAACCCCTCCAATCCGAGCCACTTCATAAACAACCGCAAAACTCAACGTAGATATAAAACAAAAGAAAATCGCCCTAGTTGCCCACTTGAGCCATCTATACTCCCAGTTCCCCCTACCCATCCAGACGAGTAGCCGAGTGACAGGACCTACACAAACGTAAATAACAAGACAAATAGTACACTGCTGTGTCTCCCCCAACCAAATCTTGAGCTCTGTTCCAACTGCTGTGTCTCCCCCAACCAAATCTTGAGCTGTGTTCCAACAGACATCCACCCCTTTTGCAACTGCACCCACCAAAGACTAGAAGGTACACTCTATCGTCTGCGCTTTGAGCACTGCCGATCTCTCCTAGGTTTAACAAACACCGATATAACATATCACAGAACCGCCCGTCATGACTAAGATGCCACTAACACACTCGAAGACGCTGAAGACCTACTCTTCAGGCTGCCCTCATTTTTCTGCCTTAACAAGAACATCGTAGCTCTTCATCACTTGTGTTCCCGGTAGGTGGACGTGGCTAACTTCCTAAACGCTGAGGGGTGGCCCTCATGAAAGGGTTCCTGGTTTCGCAAAGCTTAAGGTTATATATATATATATATATATATATATATATATATATATATATAAGAAATTAAAATCAATCCTCTCGTTTCTATCACAGAGCTGCTAACTTCACCCCTCCCTTTGAGCCCTCCCTCGCCCCCACTACCCTCCCCAACCAGCCAAGGCATCAAATATAAGCATAAAAGTCAATGCTCAGTGAGAATCAAAGGATAAATCAAGTTTCTACAAGGTGGTTCGTGGCCGGACAATACCCCTTGTTAGATGACGGCTCCCACAACCTGATTTATGTCTCAATTCTACACAAATAAGGCGTCACACATTGTCTAAGGTTGTCAGGCTACCCCGGCCTTCTGTGGCATCTCCGACATACACCTGCTGCCCGACGGGTTCCTCTCCTCCAGGATGACAGGAGGAGGAATGTTCAGTCAGGTCTACGAGGGATCCTCAGAGGTTGGGGGAAAGGGAGAGAGAGGGTGGGTTCTTGAGACGCGAGGATCGGGCGAGAAGAGGAGGAGGAGGAGGAGGAGGAGGAGGAAGGGTTCCTTGTAAGCGTAGAGGGGATACCGAGAAACTAATACACTGGAGTACATGGATAAGGCTTAGAGGAGACATGATGGTCTATGACTAGATTATCTACTGGAGGTCTGTAATAGTATCCTCCATTGCCAATCTGTATAAGACGAGTCGGGAGAATAGAGCAGGCTGGTGGGTTGTTAAGATAGTTAGATGGTGGATGTTGGGAAAGACGGACGAGGGGGATGGATCTCAAAGATAGGGGAGGGCAACATGGATCCATGGATGATTGTGAATAAGTGCTCCCGACGCGTGTGGTAGGCGTATCCTGAAAAGTGAAGGTTGTGACAGGATGCTGCTGCGTCAGACCCTTATCCTGTGAGGGATTCCTTTGATTTATATATATATATACAGAGAGAGAGTGGCGATAAGCCGACGGCACCCTCGTGCATCCTAGGACGTGGAGGAAGCAGCTCCTCTTAATTTTAGGATGAGGAAGGGAGTGGGGCTGCCAAACATACCAGATTGAATGGGAGGTTTAGAGAGATTGCGAGGAAGTAAAGGAGAGTCTGTATCACACTGTGCCTCATAAATTTCGCTTCAGTGGCAACTTATCAAATAAATCACACAAGGCTATACATAAATCACGGAGAAAGAAGGAAAAAAAAAAAAAGATGAAATAAGACGTCCATTAATATCAGACGTAGCTAAAGTTTCACTGGAAGATATACGAAAGACCTGATAACCACAGATTGACTTCGGAGAAATTGGTGACAAATTGTAATGTTGTCAATGTTTAAACTGCACAACTGCAAGGTAAAGAAGAAAAAGAAGAAGGTAATATTTTGCAACGAGGAGTTTGGGGGGGGTTGAGAGAGAGAGAGAGAGAGGAGAAAAAAAATGGGGATTAAATCGTATCACCGCCAAAGAAGAAATGCGTCGAGGCTTTTAGTAAGCTATAGCCTGCTGGGGCATAATATGCCATTACCTGTGCTATCTGAAACCCTATAGAAGGTTTACGAGGCTCCCCGCCGCGTCTAAACCGATGCCAGGTTGTATTTCATAGACTCTTACAACCCGCGTCAGTAGACAGACTAGCCCCCACCCCCCTCCCCCCTTGAGCACGGCGGTGAGGTCTCTCCAGTACTGCGGTACGACCCTTGAGCACGACGGTACGACCCTTGGGGTGGGTGGGGTGAGCTGGGTTTTCTACCCGATTCTCGAGTCGGGTTCGTATATTCAAGCCCACCTTATCCAGGGTTCTGAACCTTCGTGGTCAAGGGTTCATGTCATAGTGCTCAGGGGTCGTTTTCTCGTGCCCATAGATCGTTTTCCCGTGCTCAGAGGTCGTTTTCTTGTGCTCAGGGGTCGTTTTCTCCTGCTCATAGGTCGTTTTCTCGTGCTCAGAGGTCGTTTTCTCGTGTTCAGAGGTCGTTTTCTTGTGCTCAGGGGTCGTTTTCTCGTGCTCGGGGGTCGTTTTCTCGTGCTCATAGGTCGTTTTCTCGTGCTCGGGGGTCGTTTTCTCGTGCTCGGGGGTCGTTTTCTCGTGCTCATAGGTCGTTTTCTCGTGCTCAGAGGTCGTTTTCTCGTGCTCGGGGTCGTTTTCTCGTGCTCATAGGTCGTTTCCTCGTGCTCAGGGCTCATGCCGTCGGTGCTCAAGTTTCGTATCGCATCGTCTTCCTCTAGGAGTTAAGGATTTCTCTAATATGTTTTCAGGTCTTGAAGGAGTATGTTTTCGCTAATCACTCGTGTCTTTTAATAATAGTCTTACCAACGTCCGTGTGAGGCACTTGTAAGGAGTAAGTAACTACAGAAGCTGTGATTTGGCTCTGGGGAAATTCTGAGGTTTGGATCATAAGACACCACAGATGAAAGACTTGTGGGGAAACATCCCCTTGAATATAGGGAGAGGAAACTCATGCTGGAAAACACGATGTTTATCACTGTGATCATCGTTAGCAACAAGCACGATTACAATTATCTAAAGCCTTGTGGGTCAGGTCAAAGGCTTTTAGGCCATCTTGCCAAATGGGGTCGCAACGTCGTTGTCAAGGAGGTTGTGTTGATTTCCATGCTCTTCAGTACAGCAGTTCGAAAGTAATTTTCTCACCTGCAATGTCCTGCTTCGTAACTACCACTGACCATTGATATGATTACCTACGTATGTTCCCCCTTGACCCGGAGAAAAAGACATCGGACTATCGTAGTAAAGTAGTGGTGATTCCCCAGTTAGTTCCAGAAACCTCTCTCTCTCTCTCTCTCTCTCTCTCTCTCTCTCTCTCTCTCTCTCTCTCTCTCTCTCTCTCTCTCTCTCCGTCCATCCAGAACCTCAACTTCACCACTTTCTCCTCACCTTTGGCATCCTCCTACCCTCCCATCCATCCCGTATCCACTTCCTCTGCCTATCCACCCACTGCCCCATCTACAATCTGTCTCTTTCTCCTACTCCATCTCTCTCTCTCTCTCTCTCTCTCTCTCTCTCTCTCTCTCTCTCTCTCTCTCTCTCTCTCTCTCTTACCCCTGTTCCTTCTTCCGCACAGACACCCTGCCTCCCTCTCTTCACCCTACGCTATCTTCACCATCTCCCAACGTCCCAAACTCCCTCCCTTTTCCCGACTGCCACCCACTCATACGTCTCTCTCTCTCCCACCACCCCTCCTTGTACCTATTCCATCTGCCTCCCTTTCTCCCCTCCTCCCCCCCACCTTCCATCCTTTATCCTCCCCACCATCACCCTTCGAGACCCCCTAGAACAACTCCATCAGGACCACGCATCTAACCCACTTACAGTAACAATATTTTGTGCTTACCTCCCCATGGCAATCTGGGAATACCGTGATATATCGCCAGTGGACAGACGCTGGTCGCCCCCCTCTCTCTCTCTGCCGACACACTCGCCTCCTGATCGAAGTCTTGTGGTCACACCATAAGTCTTTCTCTCTCTTTCGCTTTCGTTCTTGTGGACCCCGTTGGATTATCTTTTCTTTTTGTATCGCATTCCATCGCTTCGGTAGCTAACATCTCGTTCTTATCAGTACGTGGAAATGATAGTATAGTTAATCAAAATAGTATGGATAAGGAGAGAAACAACAAAAAAAGAGGAACACGCCAGGTATATACGCATGCGCCTGTGTGTGTGTGTGTGTGTATTAAGACCTAACGCGCTAACCAAACGCTCGTAAAAGAGGGGGAGGCGAAAAATCCGGGACGTATTTATGATCTATCAATGGCTTGTTTTACGGGCGAGTGCCACGAAGAAATGGCTCCTCGTTGATGGCACTTCGATTTATGGCGTCCGGGTGCCCGAGCAGGCGATATTGGCGCTATATTGGGTTACTTAGTGGTCACAGTGGTAGGGAAGAGGGGCTGCGGAGGAGGAGAAGGAGGCAGCACGGTGTGTAGGATAGTGTGTGTGTATATGTATATAGTGTACCGTAGTGTATATGTATGGCGTGTATTGTGTGTATATGTTCATAGCGTAGTGTGTGTGTATGTTGTGTAGCGTAGTTTGTGTGTGTAGTGTAGTGTGTCCGTAATGTATAAGAGCGTGTTGTTTGTTTGTTTGTGTGTGTATGTGTGTGTGAGAAGGTAAGATTAAGGGAGTGTGTTCTTCAGTATGATCGGGATGAATGAGTTGGGACGAGCGTGATGACGAGGGAGAATGGCCGGCCACCGGGGCTAATCAGGATATTGTATACATGTGATAAAGATTCGCTTTGGTCGATCGAGTGTACACCAGCTGTGTGAGAGTAGTAAAGATCAGGCGCTTGTAGATGTCTTACTACTAAAAGATCGTCACAGTGCTGTAGCTTGTGGAGGTAATGATTACTTCTGCGACTCTGGTTAATTACAGTGTTGATTACATGCATCGCAGGTGCTGTATGTTGTTCTCCATGTTGAGGACGCTGAGGGATCAGTGCTTTTATGTAAGGTAGTGATGTGAGGTGATGTCACCAGTGATGTGTCAGCATGGAGGAGGTGTTCGTGAAATGTCAGCATGGGAGGAGGTGGTAGTGTGTCAGCAAGGGTGGTGGTCGTAGTGTGTCAGCAAGGGAAGTTGGTCGTGGTGTGTCAGCAGGGGTGATGGTGTTGTGCTTACAGTGATGTTGCTGGTGGTGTGTCAACAGTGATGATGTAGCGTCAGTGGTACAAGTGGGGGTGTAGCGTCAGCAGTACTGGAGTGTTGAAGTCTTCGTTGTATGATGGTGGTGCAGTATTAGTAATTACGTTTGTGGTGGTGTTGTAGTGACGGTAGCATTGTGGTGGTTGCGTATTGTCAACTTCTACTTTGGTGCTGTGGCGTCAGTAGAATTGTGCTGTCGTGTTCGTAGTACTGTGTTAAGTGGTGGTGCGTCGGTAGTAATGTGGTTTTGTAGTGTAAGTATATACAGATGTTACGAGTCATCAGATGTTAATGTAGCTCCCTCAGTAGCACAGTACTTATTTGTACTCATAAGTAACCTACGATATGTGTACTGTCAGTACGGCAGAGTTACTGTATCTATCTACATCGAAATGGTACAGTACCTGAGGGTAATGTTTTTGATGGTGTAAAGTAACGGGATGGGGTTTGAATACCGTCGAGTTATGCGTTGCTGTTTAACTAGGCTGTTATGCAAGTATGTGTGTACTTAAATCACAGTACACCCCAATGAGCACGACTGTATGACCTTTGAGCATGACGGTATGGCCCTTGAGCACGGCGGTATGACCCTTTGAGCACGGCGATACAACCGTTGAGCACGACGGTATAACCCTTGAGCACGATGGTATGACCCTTGAGCACAACGGTATGGTCTTTTGAGCACGACGGTGTGACCCTTGAACACGACGGTATAACCCTTGAGCACGACGGTATGGTCCTTGAGCACGACGGTACAACTCTTGACCACGACTGTATGACCCTTGAGCACGACGGTATGGTCCTTGAGCACGACGGTATAACTCTTGAGAGCGACTGTATGACCCTTGAGCACGACGGTATGGCCCTTCAGCACGACGGTATGGCCCTTCAGCACGACGGTATGGCCCTTCAGCACGACGGTACGGCCCTTGAGCACGACGGTATGGCCCTTGAGCACGATGGTATGACTCCTTGAGCACGATGGTACGACCCGTGAGCACATTATGAACCTTGAGCACGACGGGGTGTTTCTTTGGTATAATCTCTCTTGGTCTTTGACCTGGTCAAAGGTCACGTCATTGTTCACAAGGGTCGCATCCTTGTTCTCATACGTCGTCGTTCTTTTGAGCGACGCACCGTCGCGCTCAAGACTCAGAAGAAAAAAAATAAGAACATTTCCTGCTCAAAATGAGTGGGGGGAGGGGGGAAGAATTGTCTCTCTATTCTATGTGACCTGAGTTGACGTTCGCGCAAGTTTCTAAATTTAATGACCTATCAGCTGCTGTGAACCCCGACAAGACACGTTCAGCACACACGGTCAGGTATTCCTAACACGAATGTATTATGAAGCCAAGAGGGATAAAAATTATATTAAGTGTAAATGACGAAAAGACAGACAATCACGTGTACAAGCGAAGAGAGGCAAGTCTTAGAACATTTCTGAGTTTACATTTTTTTTTTTTTTTTGTTTCATGATCATTACTTTTAGTTATTTTCGTTACTAGAATTTTCTAACGCGTTTAAGTTCACCTTGTGTGTGTGTGTGTGTGTGTGTGTGTGTGTCTCGGCTACACACGCTGTCGTAAAAATATATCGGCCATATGTGGACAGAGGATCAAGTATCAATATCAGAACGTACGAAATCCAAGCCACAATTCGTATCTGTTTGCATTATTGATGCTCTGATCCTGTACTGTGGAGGATATAGACCTATTTGGAGAACATATAGTTCTTAGCGATGAGTGCAAGAAGTATATGATATAGATTTTCAATCATTTTCATACTTCCAGCCACACCCTTTTTTTTGGCTTTCAAATTTCTGTTTTATAAACTCTCTCTCGAGTGACACTGAGCGTTAGTGTGTGAGATGCTACTAAGATATAAGTCATATTTGTCTGGCCATTGTATGTTTCACTTTTATTCATCTTTAGTTACGTGTTTTAGATTACGTTTTTGAACGACACAAACTCTAATCGGACTTTGTCTTCGTCAAGTACAACTTCTTTAAGTATGTAAGATGTACCCAGGTACACAGCTCGAGTGTAGACAAACGACCATTAAGAGGCGAAACAACATCTTGGGATGGACCTCACCGAGTTAGGGAGGGGGGGGGGGGGGGGTCGTCCCAGGGTCTCGCCAAGGAGGGTCGTCCCATGAGGGGCGCCCTTACCAAGTGTGGTCGTTCCTGGGCCCCCGCCATGTTGGTGGCGTTCTAAGGGGTCTCGCCCAATGGGGGTCGTCCAGCGGAAGTTCTCTCCAAGTAAGGTCGTCCTTTTGGGGGCGGCCTGCCTGTACGAGTGTGGTCGCTCATGAAGAAAGGGGGGGGGGGCGGCTTCACCAAGTGGGGTCGCCCAGGGAGGAGGGGAAGGCTTCAACGAGTGGGGTCGTCCCAAAGGGGTGGAGGAGATGGGTGGGCGCTCACCAAGTGGGGTCGTACACACAGGACAGGTTTCAGCCGTCAAGCCACATCCAGACGACCGTAAAAAAAAGAGAGAGACGTCTTCATCCTCACTATCACAGGCCCGCACGCTCCTCGCCCACCCTACCAACGCCCCCACCTCCCCATCCACCCACCAGCCCACCCAACTGTCTGTCCATGGCTGCCAACGGCCCACTACCACGCATGCCCTTACCCATCCCACTATCCATGACAACCACCATCCCTACCACCATGCTTGCCCCACCCATTAATAGCACCGTTCTGGATTACCTCAAACCTACCGCTGTGCTTGCCCACCCGACCCCACTGTCAGCCTACCAGTGTGGTACTTCTTACCCACCCACCGTATCGTCCAGGGCTACACACCGACCCACTAACGCCCACCCTACCTTCCAAGACGCACGTCCACCAGCTCACCACCCACCTTCCTCCTCTTCCTCCGCCCAGCTAAACGTCTCCACCCAACCACCTCAGAATATCAGCAATATCCGGGAACACCGCCATAAGCGGCGCGCGCACCCAGCCGGGCGAAGGTTCAGGAGAATACAAGAGGGAAACGTTTTAACGATGCTCATCGCAAAAGACATGAATTGCTACCAAGGCGTTTCCACGATACACACTAGCAGGACATTCACCATGCGCCTTAACGCTCTGAACAAACACAAAATTTGTGCATTGCTTACACACACACACACACACACACACACACACACACACGCACACCTACCTCCGTGGTGTAGTGATCAGCGTTACTAGCCTTCATGCATGCACGGACCGCCTTTGATCAAACACGCATAGGTTCGAATCCTTGTCGTGGCAGTCGGTCCACTGTCCACCCAGATGTTCATCCTCATCGAAGGGCTGTTCGATAGAATGGGGTAACAGGTATAGACTTTGTGTGTGTGTGTGTGTGGGTAAAGTGTAAATTTAACATCTTCCATTTTCTGTAACAGTACTATTTACATATACTTTTTTCATTATTCAACCTCTGGCTGCAGTTAACGAATCGCAAATGATTGTAGTGATGATAATGATAGTAGTAATAAAGATGATTATTAATTATTATCATTATTAATGATAATCATAATGATGATGCATACAGACACATGAGTTGATGTGGGCGAACCATACTCCACCTCAGGTCAGGTGTTCCTAAACAGTGTCATTCATGAAACACTCAACAAACAAGCGTTGTTACCCTACCAAACTACAACACCTGAGGCAGACCAACATCAGACGGTGAGATGAGAAACAAATGGTTGGACAGTCTAGAAAAGCATAGAGCTGCCTTGTATTAATTATCTTTCTAATGATGCAATAGCTTAACTTACCATTGACCATTTAGCAGTCATCTGTCAGAGACTCCTCCCCCTCGACGATCCTTGCTCCCCAAACCTACCTTTCAACCCCTTCGCTCCAAGACTCTGCAAGAATTTGAAGTCGCCAGACGAGCTTACTTGTCTTAGAGGAGGCCTCCAAGACATCGAGTGAAGCTCAACAGAGACTTTCTTCCTCTAGTTCACTCATGACTGCTTCTCTCGAATACTCGAAAATGGCCTATGATCACGAGGCTTCATGTGGATCTCCTCATACCCGAAGTCCAAAAGCAACATCTCTCCCGCAGAGTTACTACTCCATACCATCACCTCGATCTCCGCTCTACTCCGTAGGAATTTTGAGTTTGCCTTGGGCTTTCCACAGACACCGTGAGCTCCATAGACCTTCAGCAGTGTGGCAATAGGAATGAATACCTTCCTTCCTCTTGTCACTCGTTACTTCGACAGTACTGGAGTGCAAGACCCTCTAGGACAACGAACCCTCCCTCACCTTCCTCGACTTTACCAAGACTTTTTGTTCTAGTCAGCCATAACGTAACGAAACCATCAACCATCTGTATGGTCGTCGTCTTCTGTAACCACCAACACACAGCAGTGAGTAGTAGAGATGGTGTAGAAAATGGGCATCGAAAACCCATTCTTATGTCCGTCTTGCGCAAACCTTCTCCCAAACCTGGTCTTCATCCGGCACTTCGGGTTGACGCTTGTGGACCACGTCCTCGTTGTTGTCGTCGTCACCTCCTGCCGCCGCTGGAGATCGCTAGTTATCGAGTTGCAGTTCGGCAACAGAGTCTCGTTCCAGCCACTCGCGTTCGAACCAGACCGCTGCAAGAACACCCCCGATACTGACACGCATCACCCTTGGAATAAGTGTTGACTGCTTAACACTCCAGTTTTCATAAATGTCCCTTTTTTGTATTTTGGCCATTTATCTCTATCTGCAGAAACAAACGGTACACATGAACATTCATAAGCACACACACACACACACACACACACACACACACACACACTGTATACAGTCACAATACACAGTTAAAGTAGTTATGGACGCGTTTGACCATTGCCCGATGACGGTATGAGACTTAACAAAGGAGTAGCATTGTGTGTGTATGAAGCTCCGTAAATTCTTTGTAAGAGACGCCTTTTTTTCCCCCTTCATGTCCAGCTACCGTAATATTACCTTAAAATTAATTATATACCTGTTTGTTTCTTTAGGAGGCGTGTTCACTGTCCCCCATGTAACAGTTCGTTAGCCGCAATTCTACCTTATCTGTGAAAAGCAAAACAGGTCGCTTACAGCCCGACAATAGAGTTACCATTATATCGCCATTTGGTATCTCGGGCTCTGTCTGAGTGCAGAGTGTTGCCTTGGTGTGTTGGCTGGAAGATATCTTAGCTACTTATTGCCCAAAGCATGGTACAATGACGTTCAGTGAAAGCCTACCTTGTGACACAGACTTGAGGTGCCCCAATCACTCACGCCTCACTCGGGGGACCCTACTCTCGGAACCCTACCGTATCAATACCAGATCAAAGCCCACAAAAACGGTTTCGGATTCTGTCCTTAAAGGCAGCTCTCTTGAAGCCGCTGGCCCCCGTGTGTCTGTTGAGTAGGCGGGCCCTGGGATTTACGTCCTTGCCCATCACAGTGGTAAGCCACGGCCAATCCGATGGGCGAGAACCTGATGGAGAGGCAGTCGGGGAGTGGATCTTGACAGCTCGGGTGACGGAGGGCCAATAGATCCACGTCCCCCTTTCACCCGTAAGGACAATACGGCCAAACAAAGTTGTCAGTAGTCAATACCGAAGATAGTGTGGAATATCCCATAAAATAAGAGAGACACGGAGTTATGGTGTATTCTGCCCCATAATATACTGGCACTTAACCGCCAGTGGGGGGGGACCTTCAGACTTTGGGGGGGGGGTTAGTGGTCCTGGGAGGGGGGGATGATGGCAGTGGACTAGGTGGGGACCTGTTGTATGTTAGGCGGTGGATGAGTGGAGACAAGGGATAGCTGAGTAAGGGGAACTGTGTGGCAGTAGCAGTGGACTGGGGTGGTGGTTTGGGGGGGGGGGGTGTTATCATAGACCCTTGGACTTGGGGTGGGGGATGGGAGGGGGTATCGGGTTTTGGACGGGGAGAGAGAGGAGGTCGGGGAGGTAAGGATTAGTAAGACATGTGGAAAGAAGAAGGTGGAGGTCTGGGGTTTAAAATAGGAGAATGGGGGTTGGGGTGTGTTGGGTGGACCTTACGGAGAAAGGAGTTAATAGACCTGTGTGTGTGTGTGGAGGTGGTAGGTTAAGGGGACAGGTGCGGTTATAGACAAAGGAAAGAGAAAGGGAAGTGGTTACCATCTGTGGGAAGGACGCCAGTGGTTCAGGGAGGGAGGAGGGAATAGTGGACCAAGGCAATTGGTGAATAAGTGGACCAAAGGGAGGAAAGTGAGGTGAGGGGGAGGAGGGAAGTTGTGAGGCAGGGGAGAATACGTAATGGACGGTGAGGGGGTGAGGACGGGACGGTGGAAGAACAAGGAAGGCATAACTCAAGGCAAGAAGGATAATGATAAAGAGGAATGCTCCATCGCGCCATCTTACGGTAAAGAGAGAAAAAAAAAAAAGTGTACGTGATAAAAACGATGCCCCTTTCTTATAATACCAGTGTTACCTTATAAGATTCAACTTCATATTCAGTTGTGTCTGAAGTTAGGGGGGGAAATAAGTCACTGATTCATACAGATAGAGAAAGAGGCAAAGATCCATATGTAGGCCAGATATTGGGTGAAATTGAGTCATATGTGTATGTTTATAAAGTTTCGTAAATTCTTTGTTAAGAGACTCCTCTATATTTCTTTCATGTCTGACCCATTCATCTTTGTAACGAGTTTTGATGTGAACGCGACCTTCGTTGCTTCTGAATCGCATTGTATAAGTGGAAAAGTATAACCATATCTGTATCTACGTAGTATATCACATACCTGAGGGAATATACTGAGAAGCACCTTGGATATACTCTTATCAAACGAAAGCAGATTGAGCGCATTTCAATCCATCGAAGATATGAGATCGCAGATCCATACTTACTACAAAGAAACGTGTTCTTTTTTGCGTAGAGAGAAGAAAGAAATCGATGAGTATGTATAGTGGAAATCATATCGTATCTCGAGAATAGAATCCACAGCAAAAAGGTGTATAAATCTCTGAGGACTTTTATACACTGAAAAACCATACATATACAACCGAAAATCACAAAAGCTGAACAAGCGAATATATATATACCAGTGATATCATAACTCCCTGGAGTATATAAAGAAAAGGACCGAAATATAAACTAGATAAACAAAATGTGCTACAAAAAAAATATGTAGATATATAAATTCACAACCTCCCTCAGAGCACAAGACATCACACATCATATATTACAACCAAAACGTAATATGAAAGCGAACAGGCGAAGCCAGACGAGGAGAGAGAGAGAGAAGAGAGAGACTCTCTCTCTCTCTCTCTCTCTCTCTCTCTCTCTCTCTCTCTCTCCTGGCGCAGAGCACTGCCTCCCCCCCAAAGTCTCCAACATCATCTCGTCCCCCCCCCCCCCCCCCCACACACACACACACACAAGTCTAGTGGACTTCACCAATGCAGACGTCGACCAGCCCAAACCAAAGGTGAATGTACAGTGTCACAAATAAGCTTGGCTGAATAGCCCGTTCGCCCACCCAAAAGCGAACGAGTCAATAAATAATGGGGGGGGGGGGTGGAATGGGGGGGGCCCCGCTACTACGGCTACTGTTCCGCACGATGGGAAAGGAGAGAGAGGGAGAGAGAGGGAGGGAGAGGGCAGGGGAGTGAAGGAGGAGGAGGGAGAGGGAGTGAGGGGGAGTTAGTGACCTTGACGGGAAAGGGCAGAGGTCAGCTTCGTGTTTCCTTACTGATTATCATAGACTCTTTGGTGCTAACATGACGATCTCTCTCATGATATATATATATATATATATATATATATATATATATATATATATATATATACTAACAGTAATTCTTATCTTGATTTCGTGGTGTTATCATTATTATTGCTACGTGTATAACCTTACTTCTGGGACCGTTTCCATCGGTGGGACTGGGCCCGGGACGTAATATATAATCCCTCTCTCTGTCTCTCTCTCTCTCTATAGAAAGCCTGTGATAAAACACTCTCAGATACTATTCATCTTGTCATAAAACTCCACATTACTTCTTCACCTGAAGTACGCTCGTAAGTTATCGCTGGCGTAAAATCGAAGTGTGTGTGTGTGTGTGTGTGTGTGTGTGTGTAGAAGGTAAATGAAGATAGCCAAAAGACCTGAGTTAGTTCCCCGCCATAAAAACTAGCAAGGTAATTAAGGCTCTTTTTGTAAGTATTGTCCCACTTGTACTTATATCAATTTACATACTCGCGGCTCCTGAACTAAATCTTACCAAAGACGAACCGCTTGAAAAAAAAAAAAGAGGGGGAATAAAGACCTTTCTTCCATACGTCACCCGTGGTGAACATTAGACACAAAGTCTCGTAGCAAAGAACACGAGTGTCGCCTCACTTGACCTGGCAAACTGGACACGCCCGTTCTACCTCCTCCTCCTCTTCCTCCCGAACTATTGTCCTCCCTTCCTCCCTCCCCTCTTCTCTCTCCGTCCACCCCTCGTCTTCGTCGTTGTCCTCCTCCTCCTCTTCCTCCAGCCCCTCTTCTCTCCTCCCTCTCAATACGTGATAAATGAACAGCTCAACTATCGTCACATCTGCCCAGTAATGCATGCGAAAATGCTACATAAATTCGATAAACCACACACACACACACACACACACACACACACACACACACACACACACACACACTAACGATCACTCCAAATATTAATAAACAATATTGATAATGATAACAATGATGATAACTAAAAAATGTACGCCAATCACAGATCCCTCTTCATCCCGAGCCCGCCATGAGAGAGGAGAAAAAAGACATAACTGAATTTAATACAAATAATTACACCTCTCATCTTGCGAGAGGTGGGTCGGGGTCTGGCCAGAGAGAGAGAGAGGGAGGGAGGCAAAGGGTCAGTCAGGTCCTGTGGTTGGCGGGCATATATAGCGGGGTGGAGCAGGGTGGCCCAGCGGCTGGGGACCATCATCAACGGCGGGGCCAAGTAAGACATCTGAGGCCCCAGCACGCACCCACGCGGTAGGTCCCGGGGCCTGCGCCAGGTAAGGAGAGGTACCCGCGTCCTCACGCACCAGCATACAAACAACATCATTTTGACCATGGCTCCGGCAATACCTGAATTTATGGCCTTAGTCCTCTCTTAATGTTATGCCGCCCGCCCGCTCGCTCGCTCGCCAGCCCGCTGCTGCTGCTGCTGGGTAGTGGTGGTTAGGTTCAAGGTGCTCTATTGGCTTCCCAGGGGCGCCCCGACTAGCACTGAAGGTGCTGGAGACGTTTCCACACACCCCCCCATGTCCCCTCCGCTCCTTCCCCTCCTAACTCCCTCCTCTTCGTCGTCAGTAGTAATGCCTCGATGCTCTAGATTTGACCAGCAGAACAGCTGTTACACTTGTCGTCACATTAACCCTGGTGCTACTACGAGAGCACATAGTTGATGACAACTGTGTACAGATTGTACAACTGTAATGTGCGCAGATGTAAAAGATTAACGTACGGACTCATTTTAAGAGTCAAGTGCTTGTGTATTATTATTCATAATGTCCTAATTGTTGTAGTTAAAAGGATTATACAGTATCGTAAAGAAAGAAAAAAATAATACCGACATCCTGGTAGGATAAAAAGGAAAAGATAATGTAATTTGATTATTGTACACAAGTCTCCCTGTGGCAAGTGGCATATATCCTGACTCTTCCCTTGAAGACTATCCTAGGCTGTATTTTCAAACTTCCTTGAAGTGATTGTAGTCAGCAGAGAGGGAGTTCCCAGGCTTAACATATATATCCAGTTGTAGGAATATGCCTTTTTGTATGAGCGACGACTTGAATGAGGATATTTTAGCCAGGCATTAGCAAGATATTAGCGTCTTGAGGAGAAATGTACATCCTGTTCGGTTTTTTTTTATCTTTTGTAGAATTATACTTTTTCATTAAAGATTATTTTTATCGTTTGTGACTGTGGTTGGTAAAGGTGGATTTCAAGTAAGTCACTTTGTTTGGGAAATAAAGTTATCCATATGGAGTAAATTATTACTTTTTTTTTTATATGGATGAAATATTCAAACCTCAACCCTTGAACTCGTTTTTTTTTTTCCTAACATGACTGTACCATCTTTGAGCTCGACGGTACGACCCTTGAGCACGAGGGTATGACCCTTGACCACAACGGTAAGACCCTTTAGCTCAAAGGTACGACCCCTGAAGTATGATGGCCTTGTCTTCGGTTTAGAGTTATGCTGTCGTACCGTCTCTAGTATCGTGTTCTAAGGGCTCGTCCCATCGTACTCAAGGCTCGTACCATTGTACTCGAGGGTAGCACCACCGTACTTAAGGGTCGTACCATCTTGGAAGGGTCGTACTGTCGTGCTCAAAAGGCAGCACTCAAATGTCTGTGCTCAAAAGCCGTACTCGAGGGTCGTGCTCTAATACGATTTATATTGGGATCACATGAGTTCCATCCCGGCCTGTATAACAGCAGCAGCACCACCACCCAGAAAATCACACATGCCTTTATAGTCATGCAAAGCTTTTTTTGTCGAGGCTGAAGTCCACCAGGTGTGAGTGGAAACGAATATGGTCAAATCGACGAACAGGCAAGCGACAGAGATCCCCCCTCCCTCCCCGATCCTCTATTATGTCGTTGAGAGAGAGAGAGAGAGAGAGAGAGAGAGAGAGAGAGAGAGAGAGAGAGAGAGGTATGGAGTCGATATCTCGAGGGAAGAACGAAAACGTTGAACGGGACAGACACGGTGATGAGGATCCGAAATCGATGATGGTTCTTCTTCTTCTTCTTCTGGGCTTTTCAGAGCAAAGCCACCTCACGGAAGGGGTGGTGGAGGAGGAGGCACGTCAGCTGCACCACATGAGAGAGAGAGAGAGAGAGAGAGAGAGAGAGAGAGAGAGAGAGAGAGAGAGAGAGAGAGAGAGAAATATATTAATATCCTCGACTTACTTACAGATGGGCAGATGGAAAACAGTCATGACATTTTACGCCCTTGGTATGATAACTATGTGTGTAAATATTAGACAAGTTTGTCATTACTGAGTTTGAATCCGTTTTCTCTTATCGTGTGTTTGTCTGTGGCATCCGTTTTCTTTCCTGTTCGTTTTTACGTTAGTATCACTTGCATGAAGTATTTATCATTGTTATTGTCTTGTACTCTATAGTATTTCCGGGCCAGTGTGACGTCTGACAACCTTCCTTAGCGATTATGTTCAGGTTATTGGTATAGCACCAGTTATGACATTTCTACTGCAGTTCATTTTATACAAGTCCCTCCGGCCCTACTGGACGTATTCTGTCACAGAAAACGCGTATGTGACTCGGCGCCTTCACTCGTTAATGATCATGTAATTCACTTTTTTTCTTTTTTTTTGTACACCTTTTCTCTTGCCAATCGTCAAGACCTCGTCGGTTAGACATTAGTCGAAGGGTTTCGACATAGTCTTATCTGTTCTTAGTTTGTTTTTTTTCGTCTACTGTTCGAAGTCGTCTACCGCTACGCGCTCAATGCGACCCAGAGTCATCACCTGCCCGTGTTGTATCGTCATTAGCGCCCGCAATTCACAGTTCTATTGTACAAAAAAAATATTTGAATTAGAGAGAGAGGAAAGAAAAAGTGAAATTCTTCCTATGTTTTTGTCTCATAAAAGTGGGCAGTGAGTTAGGCGGAGGCGACAAGGTAGTATGAGGTGGGGTGAGAGACAAGATAGTGAGGTGAGGAGGTAAGGGAGTGAGGTAGTGAGGGTGGCTTTTTATAGTAGTGAGTGAGGGGTAGTAAGGGAGAGGAAGGGGTGAGGGAGTGAGAAGATGAGGGGGGGGGGGGTCAGAGGACAGGGTAAAGAACCGAAGAAAAGCGCGGCGGTTGAGTGAGAAAGAGAAAGAAAAAGGGAATGAGGAAGTGATAGATGGGGGTCACTGGTGAGGAGGGAGTGAAGTGGTTAAGGGATGAGTTTGGGAGGATGTGAGAAGATGGTGAGGTGAGGAGGTTGGAGACGTAGGGGCGTAGATACATGTATAGGGAGGACAAATAACAGGAGACCTAATGCTGGTCCATAACGAGGCTATCTAGCGCAGGACAGTAGTCGTTTCTAAAGGTCATGACCTTACTTGTGGTAGAGATAGGAGAGCAAAGCAGGGTAGAACCACCTCCAGCCCCTACTTGTGGTAGAGATAGGATAGCAAAGCAGAGTAGAACCACCTCCAGCCCCTACTTGTGGTAGAGATAGGATAGCTTAAGCAGAGTATAGAACCACCTCCAGCCCCTACTTGCTCCCACCGGCACAATAGTCAACAGACAAAAAAAAAAAAAAAAAAAAAAAAACTTGAAGGAACCATTGAGAAAGTATACTGCCTCAGAAATTCTATAGGAAAGTGTGAATGGGATAAGTTCGCACTTCTGATTGCGATGCAATCTATGGAAAGGTGGTGTAAATTTGGAACGGATAAAATTTTTTTTAGATAGACGTCCCTTTTCTTTTTTGAAACAGGCGTTTTTACTAATGTAGGTGTCAATAAAGTATTTTTCTAGCCTTGAAATAAAGGCATTAATGATATTTTCACTGAAAACATCTGGTAGTAAAATTGATTCCAGTGTTTCACATCACTGTAACTGGAAAAAAAAAATTGCCCGCGTTAGTATCCTATTTTCTTCCTTTTACTTTCGTATTGTTATTCCTGGTCGTTGAAACTATTTAATGAGAAGAAATTTCGTGATAGGAGAGTAGGAAGGGTGAAGGGATGGGTGGTGAAGGGGGTTGTTGGGATGGGAGAGGTGGAGGAGGGGGGAGTTGGGTGATGAAGGGAGATAGGAGAGGGATGGGTGGGTGATGGGAGTTGGGGTAGAGTGAGGATACGACGAGGGAGGAGGGAGAGTGAGGGAAAGACGAGGGTGAACCTGGTGGCGAGTGGTGAACTGGGGGGGGGGGAAGCCAGGCAGGGAGAAGCAATAAGGAATTAAATCTCTATTGACTCCTTGATTCTCGATGAAGCATTCACCTGGGAAGACCGCTGAGGGGGGGCGGGGGGGGGAGACTGAGGAGTTGGAGGGAATTCAAACATAGCGTAGAGAGCCTTGGGGGGGGGGGGGGGGGAGAGAGAGAGAGAAAGGAAGAGGGTCGAGTACGTAAGTGGAATTTTTTTTTTTTTTCGTGTGGGAGAAGGTTCGAATATTGTGGGGAAGATTCGGGTGTATTTGGGAGGAAAAAAATTGAGGAGAAAGGTCGAATGATTTAGATGATTCGAATACTTGGGGAGAAGGTCGAATATTTATGGGGAGATGTATTGAGAAGGGTCGAAAATGTTAGGGGGAAATGAAAACCGAAGGATTTCAGGTTCCATACGTTACAGAAAACTTTGGAGAAGGATTGAATATGTGTGTGGAAAACCGCGGGGGGTAGGGTCGAATATGTGGGGAGAGGGGATAGGGTCGAATATGTGGGGAGAGGGGATAGGGTCGAATATATCGGGAGAAGGGATAGGGTCGAATATATGGAGGGGAAGAAAGATAGACGAGTCGATTGAATATTTGCAACGCACGAAATCTTATACCAGAAATTTGCCTCATTGTAGGTATAAACTCACGAGAGACTGCCCCTCATCCTTAGAACCTGCGGAGAATTTTCGTCACGCTGTGAGTATTATGAGGGACTTCTTTTTTCACCTTAAGACGAGGTGTTTGTCTCCTTCGCGATGCCGATTTCCAGGTATATCGTGCACTCTGATTCCAGCAGGTTATTTCCCGCAAGTTCATGTTATCATTGAGGTCTTCTTTCGCTGTATCCAATCCTCTTTACTTTGAATTTCTTTGGTCTGAGTTCCATCATACATGTATCAGATCAACTCTGAGTCTGTTTAAGTCCCTGTGTGAAGTGTGTGTTGATGTTTGTGAGTTGTGACGTGATGTTCCAGTGTCGCAGAGCACGGCTTATGAGTCGTGTTCCAGTACCTCACAACACAGGCTTAAGGTCGAGTTCCAGTACAGCAGAACACAGGCTTACAGTCGTGTTCCAGTGCTGCAGAACACAAGTTTACGCTCGTGTTCCAGTATCTGAGAAAACAGACTAACGGTCATGTTCCAGTACCCTTAGAACATAGGTTTACACGTTCGTGTTCCAGTACCGCAGAACACAGACTTAGGGTCTTGTTCCAGTACCCCAGAACAGTCCACAGTCATATGATCGTGTTCCAGTATCTCTGAACACAGTCCACAGTCATATGATCGTGTTCCAGTATCTCTGAACACAGTCCACAGTCATATGATCGTGTTCCAGTACCTCAGAACACAGTCCACAGTCGTATGATCGTGTTCCAGTACTTCAGAACACAGTCATATGATCGTGTTCCAGTATCCCTGAACACAGTCCACGTCATATGATCGTGTTCCAGTACCTCAGAACACAGTCCACAGTCGTATGATCGTGTTCCAGTATCCCTGAACACAATCCACAGTCATATGATCGTGTTCCAGTATTCCTGAACACAGTCCAGTCATATGATCGTGTTCCAGTACCTCAGAACACAGTCCACAGTCGTATGATCGTGTTCAAGTACCTCAGAACACAGTCGTATGATCGTATTCCAGTACCCCAGAATACAGTCCACAGTCATATGATCGTGTTCCAGTATCCCTGAACACAGTCCAGTCATATGATCGTGTTCCAGTACCCCTGAACACGGTCCACAGTCATATAATCGTATTCCAGTACCCCAGAACACAGTCCACAGTCATATAATCGTGTTCCAGTACCCCAGAACACAGTCCACAGTCATATGATCGTGTTCCAGTATCCCTGAACACAGTCCAGTCATATGATCGTGTTCAAGTACCCCTGAACACAGTCCACAGTCATATGATCGTATTCCAGTACCCCAGAACACAGTCCACAGTCATATGATCGTGTTCCAGTACCCCAGAACACAGTCCACAGTCATATGATCGTGTTCCAGTACCCCAGAACACAGTCCACAGTCATATGATCGTGTTCCAGTACCCCAGAACACAGTCCACAGTCATATAATCGTATTCCAGTACCCCAGAACACAGTCCACAGTCGTATGATCGTATTCCAGTACCCCAGAATACAGTCCACAGTCATATGATCGTGTTCCAGTACCTAAGAACACAGTCCACAGTCGTATGATCGTGTTCCAGTACCCCAGAACACAGTCCATAGTCATATGATAGTTTTCCAGTACCCCAGAACACAGTCCATAGTCATATGATCGTGTTCCAGTATCTCTGAACACAGTCCAGTCATATGATCGTGTTCCAGTATCCCTGAACACAGTCCACAGTCATATGATCGTGTTCCAGTACCCCAGAACACAGTCCACAGTCATATGATCGTGTTCCAGTATCCCTGAACACAGTCCACAGTCATATGATCGTGTTCCAGTACCCCAGAACACAGTCCACAGTCGTATGATAGTGTTCCAGTATCCCAGAACACAGTCCACAGTCGTATGATCGTGTTCCAGTACCTCAGAACACAGTCCACAGTCGTATGATAGTGTTCCAGTACCCAAGAACACAGTCCACAGTCATATGATCGTGTTCCAGTACCCCTGAACACAGTCCACAGTCGTATGATCGTGTTCCAGTACCTCAGAACAGAGTCGTACGGTCATATTCCAATACCCAGTGGACGGCAGGTGTATTATATTGTCCTTTTGTCGTACGTTCACACCGCAGATGCCTGAACGTATTTCACAATATGATGGATATCTGGCTACGCTCCACGTACTTTGTGCTGTCGTAACCTTACACCACTGGAGACAGTTGAATATACGGGTTCTTGCGTCCGTGGCAACGCTCTCTCGCCCAGCCCCCCCCCCCCCCCCTTGGGAGAGTTTCTCTCTCTCTCTCTCTCTCTCTCTCTCTCTCTCTCTCTCTCTCCCCTTGGGTCTGGGCGAGTGATTGTCTCTATACTGTCTTGACTCCCCAGGGTTCATTCTAGGTAATACCCTTCCAAAACAAGATCTGAAAAGCTTCGTAGTTTATATATATATATATATATATATATATATATATATATATATATATATATATATATATATATGATTATTGCTGGAAAGTATTATTTGTGAGTTACGGTTTCTTTTGTTGCCATTTCATGACACGAACTCCGGCTGTCAAATTTTAACGAACTTCCTACTTATGTATAACAAAGAGGCAGCTAGAAGCCAACCCATATAACAATAGAATAAAAAAAAAAGTAACCTAAAAGACCCTATAAAAAGTCATCAGCAATATGGCAGAAACAAAAGTCTAAACAACAACAGAAAGGAACCATCGCCCTGGCTTGTCATTTTTTCCCCCGCTCCGACGAGGTATTGGCGCGCAGGGTGAAGAAGCCAATAAAAGGAAGACGACAATCAAGGGCTAATCCCACGTATCATTTCAGGTGATATGAGGTCAATCGAGCGTGAGGGGGGGGGGGGGGGGGTCGGAGGACACTTACTGGGAGGACGACTGAGGAGGAGGAGAGAAGGGGGGGAGGGGCGTGGAGGAGTGGAGTGGAGTGGAGAGCTGAGGGAGGATGGGTGGGGGGAAGAGGGAAGCTTTTGGAGAATGGGAGGAAGAACAAGTCAGGAAACGAATGGAAGAACGGGAAGAGAAGGGGAAAAGGGGAGCTCCGAAGAGGAATGAAAATACGGAAGAGGAAATATAGAAAGAAGACGTAATAGCCGTTGGAAATGGGACATTTTCGGGGAACGGGGGAATGGATGGATGGACGGCGTCGTTCAGGAAGGAACCTGGGTGAATGAAGACGACGACCTTCATGGAGAAAATGATAGAGACACACACACGCAAGAAAGGCAGACACTGACGGGAAGACATGGGATAGGGTGATTGTGTAGGTGAAACAAGGGAGGGTAGTTATGAGTCTTGAAGAGCTAGAGTCAAAGAACGAAAGGGGAAGTAGAGACTAAAGGTAAGGGAAGAGAAAGAAATGGCAAAGGAATTACAATAAATGGTGTGAAGGGGAGAGGCATCATCGCTCCAGGGCAGATGACTGGACCCACGACATGGCTGACAAGGGAGGCCTGGAAGACAATTTCCATGACGGCCGGCATGCTGAAGCCTTTATAGCATCCTAGAGGAAAAATGAAATGGAAGTTAACAGAGCAGAGCGTGCCACGTCAGGTCGAGACCTTAGCAATGCCCTTAACTCCTGACGTATATGGTGATAGGTCATATAACAGGTCATCCTCATCTTTACTGTTGCAGATCGGAACCCCTCTAGGGGTAGTCCGGTGCCTTTGAGAGGCGTACGAGGCCATTACGGTAGCACACACACACACTCCTTTCCTCCCATTGGCAAGGAGGAGCTCTCTCCCTCTACTCCAGGTACTCTGGCGAATCGGAGCCTCTCATGAAGTGATAGTCTGATACGGTCGAATCTTAGGTCTTCGTGACAGATGAGGGCCTTACGTAGTAGCAACTTAGAAGGCGAGTGTAGAGATACCGAAGGATATTAATGTCTTCCTCAAGGGGTCAGAGATGTCGCGGCTGGTCATGGCCTCCTAAAGGCACGTCGGGGGTCAGCCACAGAAGCCGAGGAAGCCCTGCCTCCGGGTGCGGATTATGAACACTCCGTTGCGACCCCTGAGGATCTTCAATAGTCGATCTCGTTTTCCAGGAAAGGTCTTGTTGTGACGCCCGTGTCAGTCAGGGCTCATTTACCGAGGGGGGTTTTATCTCTTGCCATGAGAGTCCCACGGCCTTAACGACAGTGACGACCTCACCCCACGCCCCTGACGAGAGATGAGGGCATCCCCTCAAGTGAGAGGTCAGTCTTCACATGACAGGGTGGTACACAGCGAATCCTAAGTACTCCTATTGGTTTGGGCCAGAGCAGTATATATATATATAAATATATATATATATATATATATATATATATATATATATATATATATATATATATATATATATATAGCAGGAGGAGCTTCACCATGTAGGTCATTCCCTCAAGTCCTTCCATAAGGTTAGGTTCGGGTAGGATATCCTTGCTCACTCACTCACCCACTTTTGTTCCTTGTCCACGAGTCGAAACCTTTCCACAAAGCAGGTTAGGTGTCCTCCAAGGGCAGGTTAAACTCCCTCAGCGGATGGTTAGGGCTCTTCCACGGCACGGGTTGAACCCCCTCCTCCTCTCCTTCCAAGACCCCCCAACCCCAACGGAGGTCATAGCCCCCCTCCTCACCTCCTCCCCTCCCCCCTCCTCCTCCCAGGGTCGGGTCGGGTCGGGTCTGCCAGGACAGGTCAGGAGGGAGGGAGGGGGGGAAGCCCCCCCCACGAGGCACCTCCGGGGCGGCAGCAATAGCCAGCCAATAAGAGGAAGGAGACAATCACACCACTCATGGCTTAATCCGGCAGTCGCAACAAGTCATGGAGGACGCTATTGGTGACTTGGTGGTGGAGTAGTTATAGTGCCGTGATGGTGGTGGTGGTGGAGTTATAGTGCCGTGATGGTGGTGGTGGAGTAGTTATAGTGCTGTGATGGTGGTGGTGGAGTAGTTATAGTGCCGTGATGCTGGTGGTGGTGCTGGTGTTGAAGTAGTTGTCGTGCCGTAATGGTGGTGGAGTAGTTGGTGTTGTTGGTGGAGCAGTTGTAGTGCCATGGTGGTGGGGTAGTTGGTGTTGTTGGTGGAGCAGTTGTAGTGCTGTGGTGGTGATGGTGGTAGTGTGGTGGTTGGTGGTTGTATCACTGGTAGTATGATGGTGGTAGTGATGGTGGTAGTGTGGTGGTTGGTGGTTGTATCACTGGTAGTATGATGGTGGTAGTGATGGTGGTAGTGTGGTGGTTGGTGGTTGTAATGGCGATGGTGGTTGGTAGTGATGATGGAGATAGTGGTTGGAGTGAAGGGTTGTTAATATCGATGGTGCTGATGATAATGGTTGTAACAGTGTTGATGTGGCGTTGGTGATGTAATTGGTCATTGTGATTTTGATGGTAATTATTATAGTAATGGTAAAAGTAGTAGCAGTAATAGTGATGGATATGGTAGTGTGATGGTGGCGATGGCAGAAGTTATGGTATTAGTGATGGCAAGAAAAGCAGTTGTGAGGATAATATATTAGGTTATGACTGGCTGTTGTGACTGTGTTATAGTGGTGGTTGTGAGACGGTATGGTGACTGTGTTATAATGGTGGTTGTGAGACGGTATGGTGACTGTGTTATATGGTGGTTGTGAGACGGTATGGTGACTGTGTTATAATGGTGGTTGTGAGACGGTATGGTGACTGTGTTATAATGGTGGTTGTGAGACGGTATGGTGACTGTGTTATGGTGGTTGTGAGACGGATGTGACTGTGTATAATGGTGGTGGAAGTATGGTGACTGTGTGATAATGGTGGTTGTGATGACGTATGTGACTGTGTTATAGGTGGTTGTGAGACTGTATGGTGTGTGTTTAATGTGTGGTTGTAACGGTTGTGTCTGTGTATGGTTTAGTGGAGGTGATGTAGGCCACGATGATGTGTGGGTGAGGTATGGGCATGTTTGTGGTGGAGTGGCTGTATGATGGTGTTAAGGGTTTGGACTGGTACTGTATAATGGGGTTGTGAGACGATGTGACTGGATAGTGGTTTGTGAGCGGTAGGTGCTGTGTCATGATGGTTTGTGGAGTGGGACAGGGATACTGGTGATGGTGGGAGGTGATGGTAATGATGCCACAGTGGTGGTGTTACAGTGGTGACTGGTGTTTGTAAGTAGTGGCAGTAGTGGCATTAGCCACTGTTGTTGATGATGGTGGTGAGTGTAGTGGTTCGGGTGGTAATGGTAGTAGTAGTAGTAGTAGTTATGGTAGTAATGTCTTGTTGTTGTGGTGGTTATACTAGTAGCAATGTTGTCGTCAGCGTCCTTCCATAAGGTGGTAATATTGGTTCTATTTCAGTGGCATGGAGGTGGATGATAGTGGAATTGTAGGGGGAAGGGATGGTTAAGTGGTTTACAGGAGTCCTGGTGATGGTGAAAAAAAAACATTTGGTTGTGACGATAATGTGGAGCTGATGGTTGTGATATGGTGGAGGTGATGGTTGTGATATGGTGGAGCTGATGGTTGTGATATGGTGGTGGTGATGGTTGTGATATGGTGGAGCTGATGGTTGTGATATGGTGGTGGAGCTGATGGTTGTGATATGGTGGAGCTGATGGTTGTGATATGGTGGAGCTGATGGTTGTGATATGGTGGTGGTGATGGTTGTGGTGGTGTCACTCATGGTGTGTTGGAGATGGATGGTTGTCGTGGTTGTGGAGGCGAGTTTAGATGTGGTTCTGGTAATGGTTGTAGGTTGATGCTCTCTCTCTCTCTCTCTCTCTCTCTCTCTCTCTCTCTCTCTCTCTCTCTCTCTCTCTCGTGAGGCCACTATAAAGGATAACAGTTTACCATTTGAGGTAATGACGGTGATGGAGAGACGATTGTTGTTGTGGTGGTGGTGGAAGAGGTGGTGGTAGTGGTGGTAAAGGATAGGACTATGGAGGGGATGGTGGTGAAGTGTGTGTGGGGGAGAAATTGGTGGAGGTGATGCTGGGTGTTGAACTTGAGAGATGATGCGAGCGATAGTTGGCGATTTGTTGGTGATAGTGGTGGCGATATTGGAGGTCACTACCCTGGAGGTATAGGTGCTATTGATAAGATAAGATACTTTGTCAAATTGTTATACAAAATGTAATACAAAATGAAATTCGTTTTGGCTTTAGAGCTCCTTAGTAGTTGTAAAAAAAAAAAGAAAAAAAATATTAAGAAATATTGCATAGGTTATTTCATATAAAATGTTACTTTGCTATTGTGTACATGCGATATCAGCTTGTCACCATCCCTATCATGAACCATCACCTACAGTTATCATGAAACTTAAAGCTAGAAGTTATAGTGATGATAGATGATTGAAAAGCAGAATGCTTTTAGGTACAAACGACTTTTTGTATCTATCATTGCGCAGCTTGGGCAGAGCTAGCCTTCTACCAGATTAAAGATACGTGTAACAATTGATGGTCAGTATCGTTAATGTTGGCCGTAATGATGAACGCTAATGACTAGTATAGACAGTGTAGCGGTGTAGCGTTCCTGGTCGTGAAGCATTCACGGGCCGCCCAGGGTCGAGCGCACAGGTTCGAATCCTGGTCGCGGCAGTGGGTCCACAGTCAACCCAGCTGTTCATCCACTTTTAGGGGTTGGTCAATAAAATAGGTAATTGGCGTAGGCTAGGATATATATGTATATATAATTTTTTTTTTTATTTTATACATATTCGCCGTTTCTCCCGCTTTAGCGAGGTAGCGTTAACAACAGACGACTGAGCCAAAGAGGGAAAATCCTCACTTGGTATTCGTAAGTGGAGGTATTGGTTGGTATGGTGGTAATGACACCGATGGTTTTGAAGTAGTGGCTGTTACAGTGGCGTTTTTCAGTGTGTGGTGTGGTATGGTGACATGTTTGCTGGATATTGCAGTGGTGGTGATAGTACAGTTTTGACAGTGGTGGGATCATGGTGGTAGTGGTACATCATGGGTTTGATGATGATGGTAATACTGAAGTGGTGGCGGTAATGATACTGTATTGGTAATATGTGTGGTGGGGGTAATGGTGATATTAATGATGGTTACGACACAGATGGTGATATTGCTGTGGATGGTGTTCGATGGTGATATTAATGATGGTGACGACACAGATGGTGATATTGCTGTGGATGGTGTTCGTAATGACGTGGTTGTTCATGTTTGTGGTGGTGGTGGTGTTCGCTGAATGGTGGTGGCGTGTGGTGGTAGCGAAGGGTTTGTGGTAGATGTGATGTTAGTAGCAGTGGTGAAAACTGTGCTACTTCCAGTGGTCATGGTGAACAATACTGGTAGTTCATGGTGGTCATTGGGAAGTTGGTTGTGGTAGCAGAAGGAGTAGTAGTAGTGGTGGTAGTAGTAGTAGTAGTGGTGGTAGTAGTAGTAGTAGTGGTAGTAGTAGTAGAATGCCCAAGGTACAGGAGACCAATTGGCCTATAACGAGGTTGTTTGATGAAGGAACTGAAGATATTGACTGGTTTCCACCTGATTAGTGATAACCACCCAATTGCCAATAACCCAGTCGTATTGAACGAGGCTGTTTACCCGACACTCATGACAGTAGCTGAGGCAGTTTATCCCAGTTATCTATTTTTATTTCATCTTTAAGATATAGTTTCCTATTTATCGGTACACAACTTTTTACATCAAAGGTTTATTCCGTTTTTCTTCTGTTCGCGATCCGTATATATGTCCAACTTTGTATCTGAATCTGTAAGATCTTTTTTCTAAAAACTTTAGATACAAGTTTTTGAACATCGGCAAGGAGTCATTGTATGTCAGATAAGGAGATGAAATGGCTGTGGAATGAGAAAGTATAATAAGCAAAGAGATATAGTAAAGAACAGACACTTTGATAAAGAAGAGGAGGGAAAAGAACATAAATGTTCGGGGGAGGAGGGGGGGCAACGTCTCTTCAGAGAACTGATGCCAAATATAGATGGAAAAAAAAAAAAAGATAAATAAATGGCTTGTTTTACCCCAGGGTGTACCAGACCAACGCCAGGTAATAAAGGATGTGCTGCAGCCTTGCACAGACTGGTGGATCAGGTACCGTCATAGGGAAAAGCTTGACTGCCGACTGAACTACAGAAAGGGGTGTGTTGTAGGGGGGGGTAATGATGGCACGAGTGGTGATGGTGATAATACCCTACGGTGCTGTGGTGGTGGTGGTGAAATTGATAGTGTTTAGTGAAGATGGTGAGGGGTAACAGTGGTGATAAGGGGAGTGGGGGGGGGTGTGTGTTGATGGTGGTAGTGGTGATATATAATTGTGGTGGTGACGGGACCGTCTGGTAGTTGTGGTGGCACTGGTAGTTGTGGTAGTACCGGTAGGTGTGGTAGTTGTGGTGGCGCTGGTAGTTGTGGTAGTACCGGCAGGTCTGGTAGTTGTGGTAGCGCTGGTAGTTGTGGTAGTACCGGCATGTCTGGTAGTTGTGGTGGCGCTGGTAGTTGTGGTAGTAGCGGCAGGTGTGGTAGTTGTGGTGGCGCTGGTAGTACCGGCAGGTGTGGTAGTTGTGACACTGGTAGTTGTGGTAGTACCGGTAGGTGTGGTAGTTGTGGTGGCACTGGTAGTTGTGGTGGCGCTGGTAGTTGTGGTAGTACCGGCAGGTGTGGTAATTGGGGTGGCACTGGTAGTTGTGGTAGTACCGGCAGGTGTGGTAGTTGTGGTGGCACTGGTAGTTGTGGTAGTACCGGTAGGTCTGGTAGTTGTGATGGCGCAGGTAGTTGTGGTAGTGCCGGCAGGTGTGGTAGTTGTGGTAGTACCGGTAGTTGTGGTAAGAGCCATGAGTTACTCGGATGAAGATACCAGCTGATGACCTTGTTATGATACAGATGCTAAAACTAAATCACACCACTTGACTAATTAACAATTAATGAGAACTGCTTGTACAGATAACCAGCTTATCATTGCACTGAACACTCTCACTGTATGAGGTAGACGAGGCGGTGAACATCATGAGAGAGGCATTTCAGTGACCTCATTAATCACAGTTTACTCTCTCTCTCTCTCTCTCTCTCTCTCTCTCTCTCTCTCTCTCTCTCTCTCTCTCTCTCTCTCTCTCTGCTCTCTCTCTCTCTCTCTCTCTCTCTCTCTCTCTCTCTCTCTCTCTCTCTCTCTCTCTCTCTCTCTCTGCTCTCATTGTTCGTTTATGAGTGTAACTACACGCAACGACCATACTCTAGTTATGTAGGAATTACAAGCTGGCCAAAGTTCTCTGGACCTCCTTCACTGAGTTCGTGATAAAGTTTGTCTCTCTGAGACAGACATTGTTGTGTGCGAAGTTACCTCTTGTTCTTTCTTATCATTCTTCTGATTCCTCATACTCTTCCTCTTCCTCTTGTTCTTTTCCTGATCCTCCTCCTTCTTATTCTTCCTCTTCTTGTCCTTCTTCTTCTCCTCCTTATTCTTCTCCTCATCCACCTTATTATAATTCTCATCTCCTCCTTCTTCTCCTCCTCCTCCTCCTCTTGCTCCTCCTCCTCCTCCTCCTCCTTCTCCTCCTCCTTCTTCTTCTCTTGCTCCTTCTCCTCCTCCTCCTCCTTCCTATTCTTCTATTTCTCCTCCTCCTCCTCCTTCCTATTCTTTTATTTCTTCCCAACCATCAATATTGGTGAGACACTCCGTCATTTCGGGCTTGATTGAGTTCACACTTGACAAGTATGTACGTTGTGGTTTCAAGTACGCTCAGAAGTCTTCTCATGTATTACACTTTCGTCGTCTCTGGGATTTCCTGGGGTTAAAGGTCAAACAAACGGATATCATATATTTTGGACTCCTTCCCCCCCCCCTCCTCCGTTTCTTACACTAGTCATAGACACGAAATTCTACACGTAGACTACGGCTCCACCAGCCCCATATACGACGCTTCGGGAAAAAAAAAAATAAAAAGATGTATACGTCATTTTTGGACCACTCTTTCATTTCTGTAGAAGTAAGATATCGCTCACAATATATACTCGATTCTTCTTTTCATCCAGATTTAGCAGTGTTCATCAACAACTTTGGCACACGGATGTGTCTTCCTACATACTCTAGATAATTACAAACGAAGAATAATGACACATTACTGACGATACTATTTTTAGCAGTCTTTGGAACGGAGAAGTTAATGGAAATTACAATAATTTGCCCCAGTGTCGTATACTTCCACCGGTGTTCATAAGATTTAGCTCAAAGATACTTTTCTACAGCGAGGTCCATACGATGTGTGAATAGAATTTTGAGATTCAGGCCCGTTTTCTAATATTCTGTAGTGGTCAAATACACATTTTTATTTTGTTTTTTTTTCGTATTTTTTCAGCCTCTGTTTACAGAGACTTAGCACCGAGCACAGTTACAATGATGCTGACACACGGAGTAACTGTGTACCATCATTTAACTGGTCTGGATGAGTCTTGCCACAAAGAAAACGACGTATTGTATATGTTTGGTTCTCTCAATAGTTCTTTATGGATTCCTATTTCTTCAACTTTATTTTCCTGTGGTATCGAGTACGAATCACTTAATACAATTTGTCATATATTCTTTTCTGTTTTCTATAAAGTAAATATCATCCCTTTTTGCGTTTCTCTGTTCACTCATGTCCTGCGAATTTACTTGAGTGTGTTGTATGGTGACGTGTGAGTCGTTCTTAACAACTTACATCAACAACACAATGTGTTTTGTCCTTTTTCCCCGCGTGTGTAACTTACAGGACACCAAGAACTTTCTGTCCTTTATCTTCCCAACTCCCCATCACTCTGTCCCTTTTACAACTGTTGTTATTGATGTCTTGACCCCCCACCTCAGTTTTAAAGACAGCTCCTTTACATCCCTCGAAGCAGATTTAAGTTCCGTATTATATATAATACATTCGAAAGCAAAACTTTAAGGTAAACTTTCCTAGTGACGAGAGTGAATGATGCCCAGTTGATACAAGTGTGTGTAGTGGTCGGTGTTGCTGATCGTGATGCTGGGCTGCGTCCTCAAAGGTTTGCATCTTGGTTGAGAAAGTCGGTCCACAGTCAAACCCAGCTGTTCATCCTCCCCCCTTTACGGACTGGTCGACGTATTGGCTACATTGCCTTGGCTAGGATGGCCTTGATGTCGCATTGATATACCCATGCTGTCTCATACAAAATTATATATATATATCGTGAACTTTCAGTCCTGATACTTTCAAAAATATTCGCATTTACTACCTCATTCTACTGGAGTTTAGCCATTGTCTTATAGACTGGCATTCTTTGCCTCTACAACCATTGATATAACTAACGTTACATTTCTTACCGCTACAACCTGCCATAACTGATGTAGTTCATCTAACACCTGATGGTTCACAAGAACTATTCCTCCCTCCACCAATCCCCACCCCATTTTCTATGTACTGTCCCATCCCCGTACATTATGCAAAATTAACGCGTACATCAGAGATGACGCCATCCCCCGCTCAACGTGTAAAAGTACCACAAAGGCAGGAGGTGTACATCTGCGTCACATTATATACATACATATAAAGATAGACACACACACACACACACACACCCAGACACACACACACCCAGACACACACACCACACACACACCCACACCACACACACCACACACACACCCACACCACACACACACACACACACACACACACACACACACACAAGACCCCTCAGGGTCCCTAGAGCATAAAACACAATCATAAGACGTTTCTATTTGTCGGTTAACATAGTACCGTGTGGACAGCTCTCTCTCTCTCTCTCTCTCTCTCTCTCTCTCTCTCTCTCTCTCTCTCTCTCTCTCTCTCTCTCACGAGTCCGTCGTCAGGATTAGTGTGGGTGTGTGTCGTCCAGAAGCCCGCGCGCGCGCCCACACAGACGGAGCTGCTAGCAATGCGACCGTTTCTAAACGTATGTGCAAATTAAATATAATTGACCCAGTATTCGCGGAACGCGCGCCAAATTATGTACTGACTATGCCTTGTGATTCACTCCCCTGGTATTTAACTGTCTCAAAGTTTTTTTATATATGACAGTAAAAATCAGGATATAGCTTCGTGAAAACACACACACACACACACACACACACACACAAAGGGCCCCCATGATGTAGTGGTTAGAGTTACTGAACATGAGTCATCATGGGCTCGCCCGAAGTCGGACCCGCATCGGTTCGAATCCTGGGCGTGGTAGTCATCTCACAGCAAGTCTCGGCTGTTCATCCTTTCTTGGAGGCTGGGTGATAAATGAAAGGGGGTGGGGGAGAGTTCCTGGCTTAGGCTGGCGTGTGTGTGTGTGTGTGTGCATGTGCACAGAAGTGAAGACATGGTACATAATAATTATGAAAGGCTATCAAATTGGGCAACGCTAGTGTGGACACTGCTCGCAGCACATGAATAGTAAACACACACACACAAATACACACACACACACACACACAAAGTACTTGCCTCTTCCTCTGCTAGATAATACGTTCACATTTCTTCTCTCTGAACTCCTACACATCTAGTTACCCTAATGCTCTGTTGTGCGAGAGTGATCACCGTGTTCATCTAGCGTTTAAACACTTGTTTTTGAGCCTCTTGATCTTCTGACGACCCTTGAAAACACGAGGGTACGACCCTTGGGTACATGATGGCGTCAGGTCAAAGCTCAGGTCATTGTACCCATCTGTCTTACCGTTGTGTGTGCTCAGTTTTGGCATAAGTCAATTTTCACTTCTCTGTCTGAGTATCCCTACAATGTATCTATTTCTTAAAAAGATATCCTAACAATTATTTTTTTTCTTTTTGGGTCTGGACGTTGTGCCTCTTATGGTAAATCATTAGACTTTTACAAATCTGTAAATTGTAAACAACACATCCTCCGTCTTCATATTCGTATAACGTGATAAGTCAATTTTTTTTTTCTCTCCAACTTTAGAATAGTCCTTTCGGGCTTTCAATATTGTGTGTGTGTTCACACCATCAGTGAACTTTCCGATTCTCTCTCGTCCATTCTACCCCTCGCCACTCAGCTGAAGCCACGGGCTGAAATCAGGGGTTCTTTAACCCTGGGGTGCGCCAAGTGCATTTCTTTTTTTTATTTTAGGGTTGTAAGGCCTTCGAGACTTCTCCTTCCTTGGTTGCTGAATCTTATATCTTCGTATGTCATGGTCGGTTGTGTGTACCATAGAGTCTGGGTGTGCGGGGGAAGTGTGTACGTACCATGGGTTGGGTGTGGTGGAGTAGATGAGTGTACCAGAGTCAGGGTGTGTGGAGTGAGTGTGTGAGTGTACCATGAATATGGGTGTGTGGAGGTGGTGAGTGTTCTATGAGTCTGGGTGTGTGGAGGTGGCGAGTGTACCATGAGTCTGGGTGTGTGGAGGTGGTGAGTGTACCGGTGGGTGTTTGGAGGTGGTGCGCGTACCGTGCGTTTCGATGTGTGGAGGAGATGGTGAGTGTACCATGAGTACGAGTATGTGGCTATAAGCATCTGTCATACAGACACAAAATAAATCCTCTGCCAAAAAAGTTATTTAGTCTTGTTTTTCTATCATGACACAATCGATGAATGATGGCACTTGGTAATGACCAGAGTTGATGATGATATTGACAGAATTCACTGCCATTGGTGGTGGCTGGCCATTGAGAGAGAGAGAGAGAGAGAGAGAGAGAGAGAGAGAGAGAGAGAGAGAGAGAAATGGGGGATAAAAAGAGATGAAAAAAAAACCTTGTCACATTAACAGTATGTGGTGGTGGGTGAGGTTGGTGAGGTGAGGAGGGAGGGAGGGTGTGGTGAATGTGTCATTATCACATGGATCAGTCCGGCGGAAACCAAGGTGATTGTGATAATGGAGGTGGTGACAGCCTTACTGATGGACACGGGGGATATCGGATCAAATGGTATTAAACAGCAGTATTCAATCGCGTTTCCCCAGTTTACCTCAAATGATGGGATTTGACGTGAGCTATGATCCCTTACACACACACACGTGCACGGGAGGGAGGGGAGAGAGAGAGAGAGAGAGAGAGAGAGAGAGAGAGAGAGAGAGAGAGAGAGAGAGAGAGAGAGAGAGACCGACTTTCATGTTTGGGAAGAGGGAATACCCACGAGGAGATTTTGCTAGGACGTCAGGGCTAGCGCGTAGCGATCACCTCTTGATTTTTGTTAAATAACAACTCGTTCTCTCTCGACCGCCTCGCCTCTTGCCACAACATGTCTGGCGTGTTGTATAATGCTGCTGTTGTGTGTTTTTTCATTCATTATACTCGTCTATTCTTGGTTCATCTGGTATTGTTTTGAGCCTTGAGTCTAATACTCTAATTTTAATTATTTCTGTAAACACCCCGTATCGTATGACACTTTTTTAGATATCGCATTAGATTAATCACTTCCTCTCTAGTTCGTCGTGAACCTTCGAAGTCTGAAATGTTGGAGGGACACTCCCAGGAAATGATTTTGACCTAATGATCAAGTAACTCCCTTATCTGGGTAGCTTACAGGTTTGAAAAACAATTTGTTCCTTAAATTTCCCCATATGTGGCCAAGCATATGTGTAATCATGTGTATCCTTCTCTTCGACGTACTAGTCAATATGTGGATCTAGTTCTTGACGTACTAGTCAATATGTGTATCCTTCTCTTCGACGTACTAGTCAATATGTGTATCCTTCTCTTCGACGTACTAGTCAATATGTGGATCTAGTTCTTTAAGTCACCCATGACATTTCATGGGCTGCATTCTCATGATTGTCCCTGTGAAAGAAAGTGTTTTCTGTGATCTCTCTTAAGCTTGTTTATTTTCTCTGTTTTACTGACCACCATTCAACACAGCAATAATCAATTTCTATACAAGTAAAAGATTTTCAATATTAGTTTTTGCAAATGTTCGGGTACCAACGTATCGAAGTTTCCTCAATTTGATTCTCTCCCTCTCTCTCTCTCTCTCTCTCTCTCTCTCTCTCTCTCTCTCTCTCTCTCTCTCTCTCTCTCTCTCTCTCTCTCTCTCGATAATTCCCAAGTTTTTACGTTCATTTCATTCTCTATTCACTTACCTGCTGGGGGCATTTGCATGAAGGCGCTCATTTGTGCGAGTTCCTCTACGTTAGATTCCACTTGAGCTCTCATCTGCCAGTTTGTAAATGACCCAACCACTTTCTAGTTGATCATCTTCCCTTTCACGTGATAACTATAAATACTATAATTCCTTAAAACCTAAAGTGTTTTAGGCCAGCATACTTGGAAGATTAAGTTTAGGTTAAACTTAAAGGAACAAAACTGGGATCGTGAGTCTGGGAAACTGAAAGGACTGCGTTATAATACAGGGGGATTATCGCAAGGGGAGGCCACTGCTTCTTGAGCAGGAAGGTTTACGTACAACGTTTTATAGCACGACGGGACGACCCTTGAGTACGGCGGCGTACCGTAGTGGTTAAGGGCCGTGCCGTCGTGCTCGAAAAAAAAGAGCGTTGGTGGTGCAGTTGGTGGTGAAACGAGATGAATCCCACGTCACTGATGATTACACTGTGATTATAGTAGTATCCCACTGGCGTAATTATGATTACACTATGACTATAGCATTATCACACTGGCGTAATTATGATTACACTATGACTATAGCATTATCACACTGTCATAATTACAGTACAGGGCATTAGGATCTGGAAGATGGAACCGTAAAATCCAGTTTGAGGTTGTTGTAGTCAAAGAGAGGCTCGGAAGTATTGAAGGTACCCTTAATACACTGACAGCTGATGTGAGGTAGAAACTAAATCACGGTTTTTAAGTCTTAACTACCCAAGGAATTCGATCGTAAAAACCTTAAACCTTAAGAAGAAACCGAGTTATTCTTAGAAACCAGAGAGAAAAAAAGATTGAAATCGTCTGTTAATGGGGATGTAATCCAATTTGATATCCTATTTATTATCCTATTTATGTGCTTACTTGAACCCCTGACTATTTGGGATTATTTGCGACAGATTATTTGCGTCTGGCCCAATCATGATATTCGAAATGGGTAAAAAAAAGAAAAGAAATCTTGATTTTCTTGTAAAAGTTCATTTAGTTAACCAAGTTAGTTTAGCATTTGAATCTAAAATCATAGGATTCTGAGGACAAGAAATATGAAGACGTGTTTACGTTTCTGATTATCTTAACTAACCTCTGCTTCATACGGGACCACAAGGGGAAAATACAGAAAAAAAAGAAAGATAATCCATGTCACTTGGACACACAATCAATGTAACGTGGACATAATCCATGTGATTTGGACACCGAGATAAATGCGTCTGCAATAATTATACTATTTTTTTCCCCTCCTCTCATTTGTGTGACCTTAACGTTCGACTTAACAATGACCAGAGCCTCGCTTGTATACTTTTTCATCTAACACGAATAATAAAACTCGATACGTCTGCGGTGCGGAATCAGCCTCTGCCACACGATACGTTAAGTGTTTTGTTTACAGACGTATCGACTGACCCACACACACACACACACACACACTCTCTCTCTCTCTCTCTCTCTCTCTCTCTCTCTCTCTCTCTCTCTCTCTCTCTCTCCCTGCCCTTACCCAAACAGGAGCGACCCTGTTATATCGGCATGTTGGACCTCATTTCCCATTTGCAACCTCGTCCTTTCGAGATGCATCGTCCTTAACGCGAGGGTTAAATGTGGTCAACATCTTGTGTAATATCAACCCACTTGGAGGTCTGTTTTAAGACCCTTTGTGACCCCTGTCATCCTTTGGCGCTACCGCTCGCAGGATGAGCATGGGGTGCACCTTGAATTTGCCTTAGGACCCCAGCGTAAATCAAGCGATCAGGCTTGGAAATGAAAATGCAGTGAAAAGATCAACGGGGAAATAATTGCTTTTGAATTTTGGATATTACCCCAAGAAACGTCACTATGTTGTGCATTTGTCTACGTATTTCGTGTGTGGTGAAGAGTTTTGACCAGTGCGGGATGAGGTACTGAGTCTCTTGACACTTAGGGAACATTCGCTCTATGTTTGCAAGTCACCGCTGACGCGCTGCTCCCGTAGTGTCTTCCACCGCTTTGAGGGATTAGAGCCGATACCAGTGTCACTGTGAAAGCGTAGTGTTTAAGATGTGTACCCCCGTAGCCGTAGATAAGGTCGTCATGTTCGGAGATAAGAACATCTCGTGTACGAGAAGACGCACGCGCAAACTCCTTCCACGAAGACGTGTTGTCCAGCGCATACCACATCGACTGCTGTCGGTCAGGTCACCTGGAGGGGTGACAGACGAGCTCGTTACCACAGACGCGTCACAGAGGGACCTGCAGGTCGGTACTGTTATTCTGAGGATCTTCTTCGTCTAAGCATCAATGGTCGTGATTTTGATGTGTCGATTATTTGCCGCAGGAGTTGCGAATGGTCACCAGACAACTTCAGTCATGGATGACGCACTAGATATGTGAGGAGGTGTAGTCGTATCTTCGCTTCGTAGATGTAACGTCAGCACATGGGGCTCTTGTTGATAGAGGTCCTCATCAATGCTGGGGAAAGTTAGAACACACACACACACACGCACATAGCTGTAAGCTGATCCCAGTCCAAGGCAAAGGCAAACGTCAGAGCAGTTTATATAATGTACATCCTCATCTCTAATTGGTTATGCTGCACCATTGCTTACTCTAGCTCCTGATAGAAGGCTTCTAATGCTTGAAGAAAAAGAAATAGAAACATGATGACAACTAGGAACCTAAATATAAGGAAAGTGGTCTTATTGAGACATGGAAGCTCACACAAACATATCCCAAATTATGCACAAAAGCTTCTCCGAGTTTGTAGCTGAATGGCGACATCCCTCCAGATGGATGACCATAACTGCGATTGGGTTCAGGATGTGTGGTGCACACCATCTCCTCCATGTGAGACAGCAGCTGCAGTGTCCTGACCCATGGTAAAATAACCCCGTCGACGCCACATTTCCCTCGTCGCCTCCCCACTCAAAGCCTTTCCTCAGATCATGGCCAGAATTGAGCTGAGAGTCAGAGACGACGCCCATCGTCACATTGACACCGTTGAACATGATCTCTCAAGTGATTGCATGTTCAGATGGGTTCCTGTCAGTAAACCACCGGTGGCTACCAGCAAGGCTGCTGCTTCTGTTAAACACAGTGATTGTTCCTATATGGAATGGGGAAGTCAGGATCGATGACTGGACATCCACTCTCCAGACTGAGCTGTTTACTGTTCTTACTGCCCTGAATAGGCGTGGAGTTGGGGGAAGAGGAGGGGAAGAAGGCGTAGTGTCTATGATCGTCCCACATGAGTATTGAAATTACCTTAAAATGCTTTCACTGTGGTGTGCGTGATCATCCACTCCTCCCCGTGCACTTATATACTGTCTCACTAACACCTCGGGTTACCTCTGGATTAGACTATATATTATCAGGAACACCTCGGGGTTTGTTTGAATTGGTCTTCAAGGGCCTCCTACCTCCGCAACCTGGGCCCAAGCTGTTGGCTGGGGACCGTGGCGCGCAAGCCCAAAGTGGCCTGGCTGTTGTAGTGCACCTCGTGAACAGATGTCCAGGACCTTCGTAGATTTTTCTATCGTGCATCCCATGGTATTTCTTCCTACACACTCGCTCAGAGCATCGTGACCTTACTCTAACCGATGTGTGGCTGACCACACTACCTCCCACGCCACGCATCGCCACCCGCTGGTGGCACCACACACACGTAGCAGTTCTCTGGTCTCCCTCCTCGCCCCAGTAACGACCCAACATCTGAGGTCGAACGTCAAAGCATCATAAGGTGACGTGCCACCTTCTGAGACCATTATACTACTCTCTGGTCAGTAGACTGTTGGGTATTCGTAAGCCAAAGTGCTGAGCCTTGGTTGACGGAACTAAATGGCAATATTATGTCAACATCACGTAGGTTGACAGTCTTTTCTTGCTAAAGAGATCTGTAAATCCTCACCTGGTTAACATGCCTTGAATTACACCCGTACTCTCATTTGCCTTCATCTTAAGCGCCTGCACCTTTCTCTCTACCTCCTGCCGCTTCACCTTGTACATCTCCCAATCACTCGCACTCCTTCCCTGCATGTAACGCCCTTGCACCATAGTCACTAGCAGCCTTCTTTCCTAAATAGCTTCCATTCCTCGTGCATTTCCTGAGCTTCACTTACTCTCGTCTTTTGACATTCTTCTCCCAGTCTCTCGTGGTGTCTCCTCACAGATGCTTTTCCCCCAAGCTCTCACTTTTACCGCCCTCTTCCCACTCATATCTTTTCCCCTTTTTTTCTAAAGCTTTTACAGACGTATACCCTCGCCTCCACCAAGAAATGATCAGACATTTCATCACTTGACCCTCTCAGCACATTTGCATCCTAGAGTCTCTTTATAGCGCGCCTGATAATGAGTACATAATCCAATCATTCCCACTCACCATTAACCCCACTGAGCTACGTAAATATGTACCCCTTTTTTTTTTTTTAACCAGGTATTCTTAATCACCAGTCCTTTTTCAGCGCACAGTTGCACAAGCTGTAAACTATTTTCGTTCGTATGAGGTACCCCATGCAACCCAGTTATGCCCTCAACTGTCGTATTACCCCATCACCAATACTCCATCCCGCGTCAGATTGGCTGACGCATTCACTCGGCTCTTCCCAAAACACGTGCCTCTCTCTTCTTGACTCCTCTTGCTACCGAACGCATGAATGCTAACAGTCGCCCACCTCCCGTTATCTGTTTTCATTTTCACTCGCATCTGTATATGTGAAGCTGACTTTGTTGCACTTCCTTGACGGTAGAATAAACACCTTGGCTTGCTTTGGGCCCGACTACCACGCCCAAGGGATTCGATCAACTTTTATTCTTCCTTAACAAAACCAAACTTCTCCCCTGCCTGGTCTCAATCCTCAACCGCTCGCCACACAAAGCAGCAAAACTACGCGAAGAGCGAGGGGGAGAGAGAGAGAGAGAGAGAGAGAGAGGAGGGAGTGAGGGAAGCGCGTTTAATGAGTGATTGCTGCGTCACAAGGGTCCAGCCAAGCATTGGTAGCGTTAAGAGCAGTGGGCGAGACCTTGCTGGGACACCCTGTACCTTCCTCCACACAGGAGCGTACACACACACACACACACACACCAACACCCTCACTCCTGCTGATGTGATAAAACAACTTCCAAATGCCATTAGTTAACGCAATTTAATCTCATTTGTTTTACGCAGCAAATTGCTATTCGTATAATTAATCTTTGGAAAAGTATAGAATAAAATATCTCTAATTTCATAGACCTTTCGGTGTTATACATTAAGTCCCATTTCACTAGATGAAACCATTATTGGATGAAGTTATTTGCAATTAATGTGATAGATCTTTCTTTCATACTGTTCGCCATTTCCCGAGTTAGCGAGGTAGTGTTAAGAACAGAGGGCTGGGCCTTTGAGGGAATATCCTCACCTGGCCCCCTTCTCTGTTCCTTGTTTTGGAAAATTAAAAAAAAAACGAGAGGGGAGGATTTCCAGCCTCCCGCTCCCTCCCCTTTTAGTCGCCTTCTACGACACGCAGGGAATACGTGGGAAGTATTCTTTCTCCCCTATCCCCAGGGATAATGTGATAGATACCCTTTATATATATATATATGGTAGGTGTTGGTTATGATCATATTAATCATCCCCTGAGCACAAAAGTATGACCCTTCGAGCACGACTGTATGACCCTTGAGTATCATGACTTTGACCTGACCCTTAAAGGAGTGGGGGGGGGGGAGGTCACGAGATCAAGGGGGGTAATTAAGGCAATTCAACTCATTCATTGCTGATTACTACCGACTCTTAATGGGCTTGTGATTATCCACTGTATTCTTTTTTTTTCTATTCGTTCAGGACATGATCTCGATAAGGATTTCTGTCCATGATTTAAGGCAGTGGTATAAACTGTATGATTGTCATCAGTTAAGAGTGTACAGTGGCGTGCTAACAGGTTATGTGATGTCTGTTAGTTTTAGATAATGACGTGGCTTGTGAGGCCTTAGTGTTTACGTTCAGAAAACAAAGAAATGAAAAAAAAAGATAAGGAAACGTGGTATGTTGGTGGGGGTAGTGGTATGTTGGTGGGGGGTAGTGGTATGTTGGTGGGAATAGTGGTATGTTAGTGTGGTATGTTGGTGGGGGTAGTGGTATGTTGGTGGGGATAGCAGTATGTTGGTATGTTGTTGGGGTAGTGGTATGTTGATGGGGGTAGTGATATGTTGGTGGGGATTGCGGTATGTTGGTGGGGGTAGTGGTATGTTGGTGGGGATTGCGGTATGTTGGTGGGGGTAGTGGTATGTTGGTGGGGGTAGTAATATGTTGGTGGGGTAGTGTTATGTTAGTGGGGTAGTGGTATGTTGATGGGGGTAGTGGTATGTTGGTGGGGGTAGTGGTATGTTGGTGGGGGTAGTGGTATGTTGGTGGAGGGTAGTGGTATGTTGGTGGGGGTAGTGGTATGTTGGTGGGTAGTGTATGTTGGTGGGGTAGTGGTATGTTGGTGGGGTAGTAATATGTTGGTGGGGTAGTGTTATGTTGGTGGGGTAGTGGTATGTTGGTGGGGGTAGTAATATGTTGATGGGAATAGTGTTATGTTGGTGGGGGTAGTAATATGTTGATGGGAATAGTGTTATGTTGGTGGGGGTAGTGGTATGTTGGTGGGGGTAGTGGTATGTTGGTGGGGGTAGTGGTATGTTGGTGTGGGTAGTGGTATGTTGGTGTGGGTAGTGGTATGTTGGTGGGGGTAGTGGTATGTTGGTGGGGGTAGTGGTATGTTGGTGGGGGGTAGTGGTATGTTGGTGGGGGTGGTGGTATGTTGGTGGGGGTAGTGGTATGTTGGTGGGGGTAGTGGTATGTTGGTGGGGATTGCGGTATGTTGGTGGGGGTAGTGGTATGTTGGTGGGGATTGCGGTATGTTGGTG
>NC_092244.1:15486381-15561381 GCF_036320965.1 Panulirus ornatus | reverse complement strand
GCCTGCAGTTTAGCACCACTTCTCGGTCTCCTTTCTTAAAAAATTGGCATGACATTTGACCTCTTCCGCCCCCCTTTGCTGTTCTTTCCCTCCCTGAACAGCATATCAGGCGGATTGTCTAGTGTATGTGGACACTTCTCCATGACATAGGAAGAAATCTCATCAGTACCACGATCTCAAAATGGGCCAAGACTCTTGTATTCCGCCACTTAGGTCTTTTTTTTAGATCTTTCAGTGTTTTCCAAGACCTCCTCCCACCTTCCTCTCGCCATTCCAACTCATTGGTATTAGAGCTCAAGCGTCATCCACTGTGAAAGAGCTTTTTTTTTTGAACTTCGTCATTCATTTCCTCGTATGTCTTTATATCGTCATTTACAACTCTCCTCCGAATCCATAATTCTGATTAGCTTTTCCTCAGATGTGAACCTTGCCTCAGACGAGTTAGTGGATAAGATATTGTATTATCACCTACCTTGTGTGTGTGTCTGTGAGTGTGTGTGTGTGTGTGTGATTATATATTTGTGAATAGCTTAGCAGCGAGAAGAAGAGAAAAGACAGAATAGAAATACACAGTACAAATATTATGGTCAAGCGACGACCTATAGGAAAGAGACTCATTTGCATACATGCTTCAGTAATGGCATGAATAGATTTGCATGAATTAGCGTCGGGAAAATCGTCTCCCTTTTAGTACAAATGCTTTCCCAGTCCTTGGGATCAGTTCTGTAGCCCTTTGTTCCTTATTCTAGGAGATGAGTGACAGAGGTTCTGTTTCAAGGAAACGGAAGAGATTTTCAGTGGCATCTCAGAATTATCGGCACTGTAATGTGTTTATGGTAATTACATTAGCTTTATCTCACGGTAGGATTCTGGTATGATAAACAGTAGCATTAACATAATGATTCCGGTATGACTATTAGAGATATCTTTATTACGGATATCTTTATTAGGGATATCTTTATTACGGATATCTTTATTAAGGATATCTTTATCAGGGATATCTTTATTAGGGATATCTTTATCAGGGATATCTTTATTACGGATATCTTTATTAGGGATATCTTTATCAGGGATATCTTTATTACGGATATCTTTATTACGGATATCTTTATTAGGGATATCTTTATCAGGGATATCTTTATTAGGGATATCTTTATCAGGGATATCTTTATCAGGGATATCTTTATTAGGGATATCTTTATTAGGGATATCTTTATCAGGGATATCTTTATTAGGGATATCTTTATTAGGGATATCTTTATTAGGGATATCTTTATCAGGGATATCTTTATCAGGGATATCTTTATTAGGGATATCTTTATCTTTATCAGGGATATCTTTATTAGGGATATCTTTATTAGGGATATCTTTATTAGGGATATCTTTATTAGGGATATCTTTATTAGGGATATCTTTATTAGGGATATCTTTATTAGGGATATCTTTATCAGGGATATCTTTATCAGGGATATCTTTATTAGGGATATCTTTATCTTTATCAGGGATATCTTTATTAGGGATATCTTTATTAGGGATATCTTTATTAGGGATATCTTTATTAGGGATATCTTTATTAGGGATATCTTTATTAGGGATATCTTCATTAGGGATATCTTTATTAGGGATATCTGTATCAGGGATATCTGTATCAGGGATATCTGTATCAGGGATATCTTTATTAGGGATATCTTTATCAGGGATATCTTTATTAGGGATATCTTTATTAGGGATATCTTTATTAGGGATATCTTTATTAGGGATATCTTTATTAGGGATATCTTTACTTTAGAGGTACTCTCATTAGTGAATATAAACCGACCAGAACTTTATGTATTTCTTTTTATTTATCATTATCCTTGGACCAGTGTTTATGAACGAGCCGTAGGTGTCTTCCCAGTAGATATTGCGCCACGTCCAGTAGCAGGAAAATGTGGACTCCGTAGGAGTGAGGATTTTTTCTTTTTTTTGACGAGACAGTACACCCCGTATTATAGCCTCACCAAAGGTGTTTGCCAAATGGCGCCCTAGCTACTTCTCTTCGTTGTATATCAACTGACTTATATTTCTCTCTTGTATCTCCCCTGATGATGTGATTATTACACGAAAGTGCACTTGGGAACTTATCGTATTTCATTTTCTCCGTGGACTCGCAGGAATATATAAACACTGTTAACTGTTCGTGACGCTGTAGTTAATTACGATGCACTCTAATTCTACTTAAGGCATATTTATAGCCACTGGCGAAAATCACCTCTACTTGTAGGTAAGGGACTAAAATCACCCGCAAAGCATTGAGTTATATTTAAATAACTATAATCGCACGCAGAACTCTGTGGATATACTTCAAACACTATCTTCACCCTCAGAGCACCTTAGATTTATTCAGTACACAATATGCTCTCGCAGGTACTGTTATTATGCTTCATATACGATATTCATCCACAAAACAGTGTATGAATATCTAAAACACTATAGCCATGGGCAAGACACTAGCTAGACGCAGAACACTGGAGATACAGTCCTGTTACGTGCCCTTGTCTACAGTGATATGAACGACCTCTTTCAACAGGACCCTCAGAAATGTCAGTGGAGGCCTCAGCCAATCAGAAAACGATCGTAATACTGAGAAGGTTAGGTGTACACGTCATTGCTGCCAAAGAAAATGGGCCGCCTAAGAGCTGTGATGAAAACGTGCGTTTTCTGTTTTAAAGTATTTTTCAGCACTTGTCTCAGTCTCTTGACCCTGTGGTATGAGCTAAAATTGCACAGTTAAAGACGGTTCTAATATATATATATATATATATATATATATATATATATATATATATATATATATATATATATATATATAATCATGGATTCGTCAGATATGTACTCTTCTGCTGCCTGCCCATAGTGGATAAAGAAAACGGAAGCGTTTGCTCCAGGGAAGGAGCACTGATTCGGTACTGTCTCGACTAATATGAACTTCCCAATAATAATAATAATAGGAGGAACTGAGTTACTTCGAAGCCATTTTGAGTTTCAGGGTCTTCGAACGAATCATAGGGTAGACTGCAGTGAAGAGGGAGCTTAAGAGTAATTTGTTTTTGTGTACACTTTGCTTCCGTTTGTACATTATGATGATGATGGTAGTGATAATGATACACAAGTTAGTGTCTGTAAAGAAAGGACAGACACTACAGGTGAAGCTTTACTGGTTGATTGAGAATATATCCAAATATTCGAAGAAATATGATTATCGTGGATTTAGTTATCATTAACACACTGATGATGTAAACGGTGAACAACAATAATGAGTGTTCGAACGGTGTTCTTTCGTGACGTATGATACACTCAGAACTACTGTCCCGGTAATGTCGTCTACGATACAGGTTACACAGCAGATGAAATAGATTGTAATTACATGTTAGTCACACACACACACACACACACACACACACACATCGCCGTACTTATCCTCGTCTTCGAAAAACGTGATCCATGAAACTCCCTGCTGTACCTCGTACGTCAAAGTAGCTTGTAACACCATTGTACTAATGAATGTACATCGTAGTAGGTTGTATGCTTGTACCCCCTTTAGTATCATGTACGCTATAGTAGCCTGCACACTTTAGTAGCTCGCGCAGCTTAGACGGAGGTCTGTACTTCCCAGCATGTACTACGTATTTTTCAAACAGTTCTCTGTACTCACTAGTTATGATTTGAGACTAACCATGAACCCAAGTCTCGCTGCCCCAGAAGTGAATTGTGATTTTGAAACGATTCTGTACGCTTTCCGCTACAGTGGTACTGAGTTTATTACTTTCTGCTACAGTGTACTTCTGCTGCAGTGGTGTTTATCTCCTTGGTTGCACCGAGCACTTTCACAGTAGCAGTGGTGTGTCAGTGCGCCCCACTGGTGATAGTTTCCATCCACTGTTAGGTAATGTAGTGTACTATGCCTGTTAGTGTTGTATAGACTCCCCAGCACGTCACCTTGTACCTACATGATAGATGTACGTACTTATAAAAGTGTGTACTTTTCCTGATGGAAGTGTGTGTACTTTACAGGTAAGTAGTTTTATACTTGTACTCCTGTTGTGTGTACACGTCCCTCGCAAGCATTGTACACTCCTTCCTGACAACTCTCTCTCTCTCTCTCTCTCTCTCTCTCTCTCTCTCTCTCTCTCTCTCTCTCATCCCTTCTTTTTCCCCCAACCTCCTTATTTTCATGATGCCATCCCCGTACTATCGCACTTTGGTCCGCACGTATTGTTGCTGCAGGGTCGATTTTTTCCATCGCCGCGTTTGCGACGATGCGCGTACGACGTATTCTAATCAATTTTTCTTATCATTTTTGTTATCATTTTTTTGGTATTTACTGACTTATCATTCGTCTCGGGTCAGCGGGTGAGTGAGATAAGGATCAACTAAAATATTTCGTCTCTGTTTAATTACAGTGTTTACATTACCAGCCCCATTCTCTCTTTTTTTTTCTTTATTTTCTTTTTTTTGTGGGTGTATCATGACACATCCAGCTTTTACGAGATGAGAAGCTTTCAGCTTCCTTCGTGTATCGAATTCTGGACAGTTTGCGTGACGTGTGTCGTCACGCTGTCACTGTAAAACCACATCCGTGTTACGAGTAGACTCTACTGAGTTTGCTGGTGACAGATGCACGCGCGTGCGTGCACCAGTTGTCAACACTATGCCCGGGAACGTGTTGAGTACTACACACACACACACACACACACACACATACACCCTGACACACACACATACACCCTCTCACACACACATACACCCTTTCACACACACATACACCCTCTCACGCACACATACACCCTCTCACGCACACATACACCCTCTCACGCACACATACACCCTCTCACACATGCATACACCCTCTCACACACACATACACCCTCTCACACACACATACACCCTCTCACACACACATACACCCTCTCACACACACATACACCCTCTCACACACACATACACCCTCTCACACACACATACACCCTCTCACACACACATACACCCTCTCACACACACATACACCCTCTCACATACACATACACCCTCTCACACACACATACACCCTCTCACACACACATACACCCTCTCACACACACATACACCCTCTCACACACACATACACCCTCACACACACATACACCCTCACACACACATACACCCTCACACACACATACACCCTGACACCCACACACACACCCTGACACACACATGCACCCTCACACCCTCACACACACACACACACACACACACACACACACACACACACACCGTCTTCGAAGGCATGTCTGGAAGGGCTGTGTGTAGTATCACAAGACCCAAGTACCATCAGACCCATTTCTTGAATCTCAGGTTTTGCCCACACCGTCACACTCGGCCCAGCAACGCGACACTCCCTGTATAACTAAACGTTTCTTGGCTGAATGGTCGAATTTAAGTCGATTTATTTATTATTATTTTTTGTATGGTGTTAGACACCAGGATTATCGTCTTCAGTAATCTCTTTCTTTTAGATGTTATCATTATTTTCATGATCATTATTATGAATAATGGTGTTATTATCATTAGTATTTCTACTTTTTTTTTTATCCTCAGTCTCATTTCCTTCCTGATTGCTTCAGGCAGTGGCATACTTATTTTTGTATGGGTCAGGCAACAAAGTGTTCGTGCTGATGAGAGAGACAGATGATACGGTGAGAAATTTGAGTAATTAGCATCTGCGTATTAATTGCTTGGCGAGAAGTATGTTAGCATTTGCAGACTATGAGCTGACCTGTACTAACTATCAGACCTCACCTGTAATAACTATCAGACCTCACCTGTACTAATTATCAGACTTCACCTGTAATGATTATCAGACCTCACCTGTACTATCAGACCTCACCTGTACTAATTATCAGACCTCGCCCGTATTAACAATTAGACCTCGCCTGTAATACAGGTTGTCCCCATTCTGACTTCGCTAGTCTAACTCATCCTGCCTGAAATGAGGAACTCCAAATCGTATGGAAAAGACGAATGAGAAATGGTCCATCAAGACATCTGAAGAGATTCGAACGTCCATGGCATACGAAACGACTCGAAATTACTTAAAAGGACAAAAAATATCTAGATATATATACCATGTCTAGGGATAATGTTGGTATTATATACAAAATTCTAGATCTTCTCCTGTATCCTGATATCTAGAACTGAATCCTAGAGTTAGTCATCCAATACTGACGATAATTGCTTAGCTTTATCTCGACCACACGATGAAAAAAAAGACACACACACACACACACACACACACACACACACACACACACACACACACACACACACACACACACGCTAAATGCCTCTCGTTGAGAGTCAGGGGCCAGGTGGTCCTTATCATTTCAGGTCACTCAAACATACCAGAAGATACGCACGTTGCATTTAGAAGAAGTAAAGATACGCACGTTGCATTTAGAAGAAGTAAAGATACGCACGTTGCATTTAGAAGTAAAGATACGCACGTTGCATTTAGAAGAAGTAAAGATACGCACGTTGCATTTAGAAGAAGTAAAGATACGCACGTTGCATTTAGAAGAAGTAAAGATACGCACGTTGCATTTAGAAGTATAGATACGCACGGTGCATTTAGAAGAAGTAAAGATACGCACGTTGCATTTAGAAGTAAAATACGCACGTTGCATTTAGAAGTAAAGGTACGCACGTTACAATTAGAAGAAGTACAGATACGCACGTTACATTTAGAAGAAGTAAAGATACGTACGTTGCATTTAGAAGTAGAGATACGCACGTTGCATTTAGAATAAGTAAAGATACGCACGTTGCATTTAGAAGAAGAGAGTACGCAGTTACATTTAGATAAGTAAGATACGCACGTTTGCATTTAGAAGAAGTAGAGATACGCACGTTACATTTAGAAGTAAAGATACGCACGTTGCATTTAGAAGAAGTAAAGATACGCACGTTGCATTTAGAAGTAAAGATACGTACGTTGCATTTAGAAGTAGAGATACGCACGTTGCATTTAGAATAAGTAAAGATACGCACGTTGCATTTAGAAGAAGTAGAGATACGCACGTTGCATTTAGAAGAAGTAGAGATACGCACGTTACATTTAGAAGAAGTAAAGATACGCACGTTGCATTTAGAAGAAGTAAAGATACGCACGTTGCATTTAGAAGTAAAGATACGCACGTTGCATTTAGAAGTAAAGATACGCACGTTGCATTTAGAAGAAGTAAAGATACGCACGTTGCATTTAGAAGAAGTAAAGATACGCACGTTGCATTTAGAAGTAGAGATACGCACGTTGCATTTAGAAGTAGAGATACGCACGTTCCATTTAGAAGTAAAGATACGCACGTTGCCTTTAGAAGTAAAGATACGCACGTTGCCTTTAGAAGTGAAGATACGCACGTTGCATTTAAAAGTAGAGATACGCACGTTGCATTTAGAAGTAGAGATACGCACGTTGCATTTAAAAGTAAAGATACGCACGTTGCATTTAGAAGTAAAGATACGCACGTTGCATTTAGAAGTAGAGATACGCACGTTGCATTTAGAATAAGTAAAGATACGCACGTTGCATTTAGAATAAGTAAAGATACGCACGTTGCATTTAGAAGTAAAGATACGCACGTTGCATTTAGAAGAAGTAAAGATACGCACGTTGCATTTAGAAGTAAAGGTACGCACGTTGCATTTAGAAGAAGTAGAGATACGCACGTTACATTTAGAAGAAGTAAAGATACGCACGTTGCATTTTGAAGAAGTAAAGATGCGCACGTTGCATTTACGCTACGCCTCGAATTTCTACATGACCAGTTTACGCAGGGAGAGCCATTTGAAAGCGGTAGCGGCAGTGAGTCTAAACCCGCTGAATAATTAACAAAGAGGAGATTCTCTTCAAGTTATGATATATAATGTAAGTGGAATACATGTATCTTTTTCTATATATACATGTAACAACGCTGCTGTTATTTCCAGCTTATTACGGTAGAAGGGGAAACGGAGTGCTGAAGGCTCACCAAACTCGCTTACCTAAACTCCACTCGGCTCGTTGGAGAGAGAGAGAGAGAGAGAGAGAGAGAGAGAGAGAGAGAGAGAGAGAGAGGGTTTGTACATGGCAGTACAAACGAAGGACTTGGGGATGACAGGTAACAGAAGACCCATTTGGCCCTTGGCTTTGTTATATTGGAACTTACTCCTGTCCAGTGTTACGTCTAAAGAAAATGAGGTAAGGGTAGACTAGTAGTAAGAAGGCTCTCTCTCTCTCTCTCCCTTTACCTTCCACTCCCTTCAGCTACAACAGCCGCCGCGACAGAAAAGAAAAAGAAAGAAAGAAAAGTGGAAGGGAAAATCCTTGCATTAATGAAACACGCCTCCATGGATTTTAACAGGATAGAACGTAAGGGAAAAAAAATCTTATCACGAAATATTGCTATATTATCCTGTCCTCTGTAGCTACACTGCAGTTTACTGCTATATTATCCCGTCCTTTGCTACACTGCAGTTTATTGCTATATTATCCCGTCCTTTGCTACACTGCAGTTTATTGCTATATTATCCCGTCCTTTGCTACACTGCAGTTTATTCTTAATCCAATCAGAAAAAAGGAATTTACATATGCGTTTTTTTTTTACTTGTGTTGATGTATTGGATACACTAAGTACCATTTTGAGGGTATTTAGAAGTCTTTGCATTAATAATGTTCGACCGTAACTTGTTCCAATATTTGTCGTCCCATGTTTTGCATGGAAACGTCTTCCCTTCGTTAGTAGTAGATCTTTTAGCTTATTTCTAGTGTCATAGTAAGTGTAATTTTCATGTACGGAAACCTTGTAATTTAGGTCGTCCATCTTATTTAGAAACAGTTTACAGTTTTTGTGTGTTTTTTTATGTTTCCAACTTTCTGACGCATACTTTGGTCTAATCATTAGCCACACATGAAGCAGTAGCCCCCTTACATACTTTCTTATAAGCTTCTCTTTTATCTTCTTTTCGCTATTCTTTCCAGTGGCTGTGTCGCTGCCATACACTTGATTACGAGACCTGAAGGGTGTGGTCAGGTCACTCCTTGCTCTTCTCTCTTCTATGATCTTCAAATGAACGGTCTCCAGCCAGTCTCTTGTCTGCATCTGGCTCGGCTCCACTAGTTCAGGTATCCTTATTGTTGATCTTCTCTGGACGATTTTAATTAAAACTTTGTGGTCCTGTGAGTGCGATGAAGAGACATATTATAAATTTGGCTTGATGGATGTTGCGATAAGCTTGCTAGAAAATAACTTAGCCGTGTGCTCGACCTCCGTTTTACATATTCTTCGCCAGGATACAATTCGTCTCCTTTCCCAGTCCTTATCATACAGAGCTGTCTGTGGTGATAGATTTGGTAAAGTGGCAACTCCCAACTCTCTCTCAGACACCGATTCCTGAAGCTCATATCCCTCTGGATGGTAACCTTAGCCAGAGCCTCTTTTCTTCTGTCCTATCTTCGTTACTGTATATTTACCCGGGTTTGAATTCCATCTGCCATCCTTACATCAGACTAAATAGCTTTAGAGTTTGCCAGGTCCCCGTGAAACTTGATGCCATCCTCGTCATTATTTTCTCCAATCATGACCTTGGCGTCGTTCGCAAACATGTTGAGGGACGAGTCCAGTCCTTCATCACCACACATTCATCATGTGCAGTCTGCGCCCCTCGCCAGCCTTCCCTCGTCTGCCTCGCACACTAAAATGTTTTTAACCTGTTTCCGGCTGAGAGGGAAAATGCCTCCTCTACTGGGTCATTCAATATCTTCCGTTCTGGTTACTCTATTTGCAGTCTCTAGACTCCTGCCCCATATCTACAGTGTTTAAACTGTGTGGCTTAAACCTTCGATCTCAGAATTATGTCATAATTCCTGCCCTGTATCCCCATGAGTGTTCATTTTTCTTTTCTCGATAGTAAGACTGATTGGTGAAGAACCCTCCTTTTTATTTTCCTTGGGAATCCCTGCCTTTAATTCATTCCCTTTCTGGAGATATTCCCGAGCTGTTTTTTTTTTTCTTTCTTTCTTGCTGTCATGTTCCCTGACAGAGTTTTTAAGCCTGGCAACGTCCTTTAGAACTCTCTGACTCTATCTTGCATTGTAAGAGATCCTCATAACTTTTTGATCCCTCTGTCTTACCCTTCAACAGAGTTTTTCTGAATCTGTTATAACCTTTATGCTCTCTGGCACTTTTTATGCTCCTTAGAAATGCCTTTTAGAGTTCCATTACTCTTCCTGATAGCTGATCTGTTCTGTACATGTGCTTGTTTAATTATGGGTAGTTTCTTTACCATTCAATCTTCATGTGCAACAATCTCAACTCCATAGCTTCAACATCCTCCTTGCAGTTCTTTGCCACTACATCAGGTCCTTCCGCTTTCTCAAACAATGTCGAATTGATACTCTTAGGGAAAGCAGTTGTTCGTTAAGGGGGCTAAGTTGAAGGTTTAGCCTAGTTGGGTAAGGGCTTAGTTGAAGGTCTAACCTAGTTGAGTAAGAATTCAGTTGTTTTAACCTAGCTGTATCAGGATGGCTTGGTTGAAGGTGGGAAGGTGGGTTAACCAGTCTTGTCTTACCCTGCCATAGCTGTACAGTTCACTAATTCCTCGGCACAGACTTACATTGAGGTCTCTTCATGTCAGCGCCTTCAAACCAAAGTTGCTAAATGCCTCTGTCATGTGGTTCACAGTTTTCAATAAAGTCCTCCATGTTTACGTCGACGAAACGAAAGCTGGTGTGGTCAGCGGCTTAACCAGTTTGCGTTCATCATTTCGTAATTACCGTTTTCATTTGATGATCTTTTCGCCCTTTTCTTTTATGGTCGGATAATTACCGCCTTTATTTCAAAATTACCATCATATTTACCTTGATGTTTGCATCCCGTAATGCGTAGAATGATTTGGATGGTGGATGTTGTGTCGGCAAACCCCTTCCCTCGGTGGATTGGGGTTGTGGTCAAATTGGCATCCATCCTTCGTAGAGAAAGGCCATACATGCATCGAGAGTCAGTCAGGAAGGTCTTTGAATATTCTTGAGTACCACCAGAGTTGGAGGCCGATCTCTTATTTTCTTCCGATAGGTGATTACAAAATGAAGTTGTTGATCTTAACAACCCATCCTGTCTCCGGAATAACCAGCGAACTGATTAATTTGTCGTCCTCCGTAGACCCTGCCTTCTTCGCTCGTCTGTTCCAATCAGAACCAGTAATTCTGACGTCCTCAAAATGCTCCTGGGTCTCCTCCATTTGAGTACTCCTTCCTACCTTCGCCTGTAAATCAAATGCTGCTCCAACGCAGGTCCTGTTAAAAGTTGGACCTTCCCACATGCGTGTGTTTGGTCTGCGTATATATGTGTTGGTATGTGAGAATGTGCGTTTATACTGATGTACCAATATATATATATATATATATATATATATATATATATATATATATATATTTTTTTTTTTTTTGCTTGTCGCTGTCTCCCGCGTTTGCGAGGTAGCGCAAGGAAACAGACGAAAGAAATGGCCCAACCCACCCCCATACACATGTATATACATACGTCCACACACGCAAATATACATACCTACACAGCTTTCCATGGTTTACCCCAGACGCTTCACATGCCCTGATTCAATCCACTGACAGCACGTCAACCCCGGTATACCACATCGCTCCAATTCACTCTATTCCTTGCCCTCCTTTCACCCTCCTGCATGTTCAGGCCCCGATCACACAAAATCTTTTTCACTCCATCTTTCCACCTCCAATATATATATATATATATATATATATATATATATATATATATATATATATATATATATATATATATATATCCCTATGAGTCCACGGGGAAAATGAAACACAAGTTCCCAAGTGCACTTTCGTTTAATAATCACATCATCAGAGGAGACACAAGAGAGAAATAAAAGTCGGTTGATATACATCGAAGAGACGAAGCTAGGACGCCATTTGGTAAACATGTGATTGTCGATATGTATACCATGAAATCAAATACCAGGGTTCGAATACTCTGAATAGGGATAACTTTCCTTACTACGTTCTTCTAGACGCATGGACATTTCGAATACTAATGATCAATGAAAATACACAACTGAGCATCTATTCGAAGCTTCTGACATGGGAGACAGTGTGGTAATAACAGTCAGTACTTGATACTCATAAACGTATTTCGGAGATGCCCTGTTTATGACCGTGGGATTGTAAATATGAAAGAAAAGAGAAATAACACGAATGATGCTTCCATCAAGCTAGTATCTTCCTCATGCAATGCGATTTAAAGATCCCTGACTTCAACAGTAATGAGAAGGTACGATAAAGATGTATTTTTGATCCCGTTACCACCGCTCGTTGTATGAAACTCTGGACTCCAGGAATATTGAATGTGAAACTGGGAGGCACAGTTTCGGGGGGGAATTGTAAGTTTATGATGTGGGATTCAGGCAGCACGTTCGGAGCATGTTTCAGTGAGACTTTACCAAGTAACCTACACCAAGGAACATGTTTTGTCTAGAAAATGTCTTAAGTAACAAACATAAGGAACATGTCTTTCAGAGAGAGAGAGAGAGAGAGAGAGAGAGAGAGAGAGAGAGAGAGAGAGTCGCAAGTAACATGCATAAGGCATATATCATTAGAGATAATGTCTAAGTAACATACGCCAGAGAGAGAGAGAGAGAGAGAGAGAGAGAGAGAGAGAGAGAGAGAGAGAGAGAGAGAGAGAGAGACTCTTAAGCAACATTGCCTCCGGAATTTATCAGGAAGTCTCAGGTAACGCGCCACAAACAGGTCTTCGAGGAGAACGTCTCGAGCAATATACATCAGACCTAAATCAAGACATGATTCAGTAACTAGACTCACTATACATGTCTTAGATAAGACGGTTACAGGCATCACCACATCCTTTGTCATATGTCTGAATCACAATACCTCTTGAAACAACCTTGCTCACACTATATACTGTCGTTTTAAAACCTAAAATTTCCAACACGTACACCCTCTTCCGTTCTTATATATATATATATATATATATATATATATATTTTTTTTTCCACCCAGGGCCTACGCCTCGCATCTATACAACACCGTCGGGACTGCTATACCATCAAACATACGCCTCTCTTGTCTTCACAGACGATGGCCTCTCTCTCTCTCTCTCTCTCTCTCTCTCTCTCTCTCTCTCTCTCTCTCTCTCTCTCTCTCTCTCTCTCTCTCTCTCTCTCTCTCTCTCTCTCTCTCTCTCTCTCTCTCTCTCTCTCTCTCTCCACACACACACACACACACACACACTGCAGTGGACCGAGGGCCATATGGACCTTCCCTCACTCACCTTTTGGTTCACTTCAGCTTCCATAGTTCCATCCTGTGTCGTGTCCACTCTCAGGGATCTAAAACACTTCACTTTCTCATGGTTCTCTCACCATGTCAACTCACGCTCTAGTCCAACTTTTCTCTCTTCCCTTCATTTTTTTCGTTAAAAGCTTTCGCCCGCTTATCACAGAATTGCATAATTTATTTCAGTATCAGATCTTCGGATTAGATTATTATCAATAGTCGTAATGTCAGATCGCTATGTCATTAACCTTAACATTTACACACACTCACACACACACACACGCCGCTTCCTCTGCTTGCCTCTCTCTCTCTCTCTCTCTCTCTCTCTCTCTATATATATATATATATATATATATATATATATATATATATATATATATATATATATATATTCTTTCTTTCAAACTATTCGCCATTTCCCGCATTAGCGAGGTAGCGTTAAGAACAGAGGACTGGGCCTTTGAGGGAATACCCTCATCTGGCCCAATTCTCTGTTCCTTCTTTTGGAAAATTAAAAAAAAAAGCGAGAGGGGAGGATTTCCAGCCTCCCGCTCCCTCCCCTTTTAGTCGCCTTCTACGACACGCAGGGAATACGTGGGAAGTACTCTTAATCCCCTATCCCCAGGGATAATATATATATATATATATATATATATATATATATATATATATATATATATATATATATATATATGTGTGTATATATATATATATATATATATATATATATATATATATATATATATATATATATATATATATATATAATCTGTAGCCTTTAAAGTAATGCCATTTGGTGTGCGGTAATCGCGGGATTTAAAGAAAATCCTGGATGAAAATTGTGACGTGGGAATAGTTGTGTTTGATACAGGCAGTATTACCTTCATAATCTAAGGTCGTGTTAGTGATAGTCGTCCTCGGGGGTTTCCGGATGACCTAGCAGTATCTCCAGGGTTGACAAGCAGCGCAGGCTGATGGCTGGGTCATGACAGATGAACTCGTTTCTAAGACAGATCTACACAGAGATTCTTACCTCAACCTGATGGTTCGTTTCGCTGCAAATTATCTGTCAACGCAACTGCAAGAATCGACAGAAGGTATTTTATTGTTGTAAGTGGGTTATCTTTCTCTGTCAGGCGTCTATCCATATGACGTCTTTCGTTAGGCGTTTGTCATTCCGTAAGTCCGTATGTCGCGAACGATCATTCGGTATGTAGATATTTTGCAGTATTTCAAAGGATGATAATTACTGTTTTGGGGGCGAGTTTAATTTATCCGGGTCTGCGACCTTGACCACCCTCACTTTTCCTATGTGTTTTTTCTTTCGTCTGTACTTATTCTCCTTTCTTTACATTTTATTATTGTCTCTCTCGCACTCTCCTTCATCCCTTGTTATCTGTTCCTCTTTGCTGTCTTCTTCCATCATCGCAATACGCTTCCCCCTTTTATCATACCCCTGTCCATTCCCTTATACTTACCCCTTCCTCCACCCCGACCTCACCATAGGTTCATTGTCTCGCCTCAGTTGTTTGAGGATTCAAACTAGTTACACCAACTGTCATCCGTGACTGTTTATTGGCGAACATGGATGAGTGTGGAGTTGCCAATACGCCAAATGTAGTTCACTCTCTTTTGTCTATATTCTATTTCCTCTCTATGTTGTTAAGTCGTGTTAAGAGGGACACACCAGTAGCTACATCAGCAGTGTGAGCTTCACATGACCCACCACCAGGTCAGGGACGCCCCGCGCCCGTCCACACACTCACACACACTCACACACATACATCGTGATGCCGCTGTTGATCAGCATTGATGCCCCGCCCCCACCCGTGGCCCGTACCCACAAATACGAGCCTAGCCCAGCGCCGGTAGTGAATATTACAGACAAAACGCCCGTAACTGTAAGTTTAAAAAGCCAGCTTTATGAATATATCAGAAATCGAGACGCCCTGGCTTCAGGTTTGTATATGTCAACAATGACGTAGTCAAACTACCGGCCTCGATGGATCAAACTGCTAGTTATGAGTATCTGTTTACTGCTTCGAATAGCCCATCTCAAGACCAGTCCTGATCTGGCCTCCGAGGAGGGTAGACGTAGGACATATCGCATATATCGTAGTATATCTGGTGTGTGATTTCTTAGTTATATTACTAAAAAGACATTTTGAATGAGGAGTCGTGTTTTTATACTGTGTACTGAGATCATATTATTAACTCGTATTTCCTCATAGTGCTTTAGTTTATCTACTTATCTTGGAAGTGAATAAGCTGTGAGTAAATTACGGCGCAAGTGACATGAAGCAAATATTAAATTGAAGGAGCGCCATCAGAAAAAAAAAATCGGATACGTTTCAGGTAATACGAAAAATACGTTCCTGTGGAAGAATCCAGAGCAAGATCTGGGTTTATGAACTCTCATTGGCTGGTTAAGGAAATGGCCTATAGCAAACCGAGTTACGCTGTGGTGATCACCTGGACCTGGCAAATGGCTAGCTAACAATGTGTCGAGAGTGAGAGTCACGACTGTTGAAAAGGATGGAATCGAAGACGAGAATATCACAAGTGTATGGCGTGTTAGTAATCGATATGCTAATGTTATTGCAACATGGAGTGACTGGTGAACACTATGGTGCATGTATAGTAATATGAAACGATTGGTGAAAAAGTTTGATACCAGTTTCGCTCGTGTATTGACTTATGATCATTGTGGTGAAAACACTGTGTATAGAAATTGCTGAGCATCATCATCATGGTGGACATATTGGCACAATAAAGTGTCAGGCGAAAAAGAAATGATTTTGCAACACTGGATGGTGAAAAGTGCAGACGAAATATGGCCACGTGAAGATACTGGTGACCAATGCATTTGAATAATTCAGAGGATGGTGATTAACTACCGTGGGTTTTTTTTTTTTTGGATATTACTCAGTTCAAAGTACGGTAATAGTAAACGACTTGTTAGCTAGAGCATTAAGATTTTTTGTAAATAGAGTCTGTAGAAAACATAATGTGATTCCTTGGAAAAGTTCGTCACATATGTTGATTTTTTTTGAAAGCCTCGTCACTCGAGACTGATGGCTGATACAGTATCTGCTGCTGGACGGAGGATGGGTAAGTACCAACGATTGATTTTTACTTGTTTGTTAGTCAGGTTTGGTTGTTTATACGCCTAAAGCTATTTGGTAGCCATATTTCTGGGGATTCTAAGTTACTGTTAGCCTTGGAGATTTCGGTTCTCAATTTCTTTTTATTCATTTAGGTCATCATAACAATGTTGGTCCATGCGAGACGATTCTCCATTCACACCCACGCATTGACACGTGTAGCGTTGCTATCTGTGTTTGAATCTTTCTCTAGTTCTTGCACTTATATTCTGTTTGGTAAGGTAATTCGACTCGTCAGCTGTTTCCCTATAAAAGCTTTCGGATATCCTTCCCAGATCTGAAATGATCGCGTTGAAAACCATTGTTGTGGGGTTCTTTATTCTTTCGCTTTTCTTTATATTTTCTTAACCTCTTCATTGTTTAGCCAGTTAATCCCTACTGAAGTCGCATCATCCCTTACGCGACGCCTTTCTAGGCGCATGCCATTTATTTTCATCAGTGGTGCATCGTAAGAATTATATTTTAAGTGTCAGGGATCATTATTGTCGACCCTCCCTCTGTGCTTTATAGAGAATTCGTATCTGTCCTGAAATGCGGAGCCCAGAACTAATCTGGACATAATCGAGGTGTGAGCTCACTGGAGAGGGATCAGCCCTTAATGCAAACTTTTTGTTACGCAATTTTTTTTTTTCTTTTGCTCTACATGTTGCTGTATTATTGTCTGTTCATTCAATAGCAGGGAAAAAACAGGAGAGTTTCATTTGTTTTTTTGTTTGTTTTATTATTTTGTTTTATTATTCATCTGTTTGCAAGGCTACTGGTCAGCAGAGTGTATCAAGCTGCCGATGTAGGATGGTCATTACCATGAGCGTGATTAATTGCTGAATGAGGCTGTTGAGTGACTAGGCTGTTGGTTCGTGTTGGGTCGCGTAAAGTGTTCGTGGATGCATATCCTGTGTCATTTCATCTTGCCAGTGTATGTATAAAGCAGTACAGCTCGTGCTGAATAAACTGTAGACTACTGCAACATCCTTACACTTTTAAAAAGAAAAATAAATCAGATTGTTTTCGTTTGCTTTTGTAACTATTATAACGTTATGGTGAGGATCAAATTCACGTAACAGAGTCGTTCGCGTAGTGACTAGCTGCCTTTTTCAGTAAAAGCATTTGGAAAATAGAGAACATTCTTTCGCACAGAGGTAAAAAGAAATTTACTAAAACTTTCGCAGATATTTTAGAATATTTTTGTATATACAGTTCATTTTTTCTTTACTAAATGTTCATCTGTTTTGATGCCACAGTTTTTCAGCTCGCTTTCCACACAAGACAATCTATCATAGTCAGTTATTAAAAACCATTCCCGTGGTTAGCTTCAGTGACTACTTTATTGGCATGATAAATATTACTCATCGAAGCAAATTGCGCATTATTCTGGTTTTGAAACAATGCACAAGAAAGAGTTCTTTATTAATTATTGTCAGTACCTCCTCCTACCTCGGTAATCTAGCGGTAGGTGAGCATTTTGCATCCTTATACCCTGCCTGTGGTAGAATGTCTCTCTCCTCACCCTCTACGTTAAACCTCGGTTCTCTGGCGACTTCGTTCTCCTACCTGCCGCTCCCGGCACATGATGGCCCAAGAGTTTACAGTTCGAGTTTAGGTCACAGACTTTGCTCGGGCCAGTTTATTATCAACACTTCATGAGTGTCAGAAACGACACTCGCTATCCCGTTATTATGTATTGGGCTCCGGTCTTGCAGGAGCGTGTGTGTGTCAGAAGCAGGGATGGCCATGGCTCGTACGGCAACGAGACTTCTAACGTAATCCGAGCGTGTTCTTCGCTGTCCAGTAGACCGTCTGTGTTTACCCGTCCACTTGGTCCATAGCCCCACATCCCTCCACAGGATGCCGTGGTCACTCGCCTCACTAGACGCCCCCTTGGTTGATGTGCTGAGGGAGTTATCTGATGGTCATCTGCCAATCTTTCTTCATCGGTGAATATAACATGACCAACTTAGAGTACTCGAAGTCATCTGTTGGATATTCTTGGATAATGCCTAGACTACCATCCATATTTGAATCGCCCTCTGCAGCTGGAATATAATTGATTATTCGCGTGAAGGCTATGGTGGGTTGTTTGGGGTTGAATGAGCAGCTGCAGGTCATAAGTCAGCTGCAGCACTGCTGACGTCTTTGGACTCTCACGAGCTGGCTCGGTGATGGCAGTGTCCTCGTTACGAGTGGTGAGTCGTGGGTGAGTGTCCAGTGACACCTCTGTCACCTCCCTCTGCCACCTGTCTTCCCTACAGATAAACAGTAGACCGAGCGATGCTCATCTCTTGTACTCTAAGCCACCGTTTTCCTTGCCTCTCATATCGTAATGATACATCCTCGACCAGATAATGGAAGATAAATTTATGATATTTGGTATCCGTTTTAATAATTTTTTTTTTCTATTGCTTCTAGGGAATTGTATATGTACGACTGTACGACCAAAGCTGAACTGCATAATGGGGTGACGCCTCGTCTTAAGGAAAGATACTGTGGGATATAACACCCGAAGACCTATTGCTTATACTTGTAGATATGACCCAAGTATTATCTTACTGTTATTCCAGGGTCTGATACATCATTATCCTGTTAACTCTGGTACCCGTTAAACGTAGATCAGTCAAGCCGATAGGTAGTATTCCTACCTCACCTTACCTAAGTACAGTAGTTTACACAGATACATACTAAATTGCTGCTAATATTTCTTTGACCACTCGAATGGTGTATGTTCATCTGTTTGTGGTATTGTAGAATGTCTGAATTCATCTGCCGTCTAATTTTATTATTGTCGACTGGTTTACTGATGCTATTCCTTACGTATGTCACTATATATATATATATATATATATATATATATATATATATATATATATATATATATATATATATGTTCACCTGGGGATAGGGGAGAAAGAATACTTCCCACGTATTCCCTGCGTGTCGTAGAAGGCGACTAAAAGGGGAGGGAGCGGGGGGCTGGAAATCCTCCCCTCTCATTATTTTTTTTTTTTTTTTTTTTCCAAAAGAAGGAACAGAGAAGGGGGCCAGGTGAGGATATTCCCTCAAAGGCCCAGTTCTCTGTTCTTAACGCTACCTCGCTAACGCGGGAAATGGCGAATAGTTTGAAAGAAAAGAAGAAAGATATATATGTATATATATATATATATATATATATATATATATATATATATATATATATATATATATATATTTATTATTATTATTATAAGTGATAAAGAACAGAGGTTCGTGCACAGATAACTGTGGGACATAACTTGAGAAGGTTGCCTAAGAGTCGACCTGTGTCTGCTGACACTTGTTTTCTATCCGATGTCTTGTTTCTCCTCCCCTCCCTCATATCCGCCCCCCCGTACCAATCCTTCTCCCTCATTACTGATCATAGTTCCTCCCCGTCCCCCAACATTTTCGCCTCCTTTGCACCCTGCTCCCTCACTCCCACTTTTATTTCTCAGTTCTGCCTAGCCTGTTCCCTCTCCCGCCTCCCTTCTTTCACTCCCTTGCTCGTCCTGCCTCCACCATTACCCTTTCTATATTTTCTTTTCTTTTGGTTTACCTTTCTCTCTTCTTTCCAACCTCCCATTCCATGATCTCTGTTCCTCCTTGTTTTCTCCCTACGTTATCCATTCTCCACCTGACTCTCCTCTTCACCTCCCCGTACCCTTATACCCTATGCTCCGCCACACGACCCCTCCTTAACCTTCCCCCTTTACCTGACCTCCCTTACCTTTGCTATTCTGCTACTCCTTTATAACTCCCTTCTCCTCCCCTACACAGCGACCAACGACACCAGTCTCGTATGAGCCAGAGTTTTGTCTTGGTCATTGACTTCATAAAACTCGACAAAGCGAAACATTGTGATGTAGGTAAAGCCCAGCTCCTCATGATATTCCAAAAGGTGAAGCATACCATCTGTGATTATAATGGTCGTTAGATTTTTCTGTCCAGTAGCATTGAAACCGGAGGGTGGTCAGACTCCAAGGGTGTAGATTCTCAACAGAACAGTTAGAGGATTAAGACGGGGCATATACAGGGTTAGGAGGCGAGGCAGTGCGATTGTAAAAGCTCTCTTTCCGTAAGGTTCAAATAATAGTCGTACACACACACACACTCACACACACACACACACACACACACACACACACACACACACACACACACACACACACACACACACACACACACACACGGAGTGACGTGAACACAACCTTTTAGGTTTTTTAAACCTGTTGGGTGATGCCACAAGTGAACAGTTCTTCAAGACGTACAGACACAGAACAACCAGAGCCCAAAACATGAGATTAAGCATGAAACTTATGATAGAAGATATAGAGAGGTACTTTGCTTCGTAAAATAGTAGTGGACGAATGGAATAAACTTAGTTATGAGATTGTGAATATGAACAGTATTCAAAAGTTTGAAAGGTTATATGATAACATAGGAAGTTGAAGCGGTGGGGCCCACGAATGTAGGCTTCCCTTTCCGTGTGATGGATATAAGTAATTGCAATGAAGTAATTACACACACACACACACACACACACACATACGTGATCCGAGAGGCTGATACACCATCATTACCTGATCTTATCTTCATACATGGTAGCATGGATAGTGAGCACATCATATATATATATATTACACCAGATGACAAGAAGAAAGGATCAAAAAAAGTGATCACGTGGGAGCTATGGTGTAGCATGGGCTTGAAGAGAGAGAGGGAGATGGGGGGCGGTTTTGGGACGGCAGAGTAAGACAAGGGGTTGAGAGAGAGAGAGAGAGAGAGAGAGAGAGAGAGAGAGAGAGAGAGAGAGAGAGAGAGAGAGAGAGAGAGAGGATTGGCTGAAGCAGTACACGGTGAGTACTGTGAATGTACTAGAATGTAATGTAATGTTTTAAGACTGCACTTTTCCCAGCTCTCATTCATGTCCTTACACGTCTCCGTCTGGAGAGAGAGAGAGAGAGAGAGAGAGAGAGAGAGAGAGAGAGAGTACAGTATAAGTGCTGAGAACTTAGGACAGTTACAGGTGGGTGAAATCGGACGAAAATTGTGTGTGTTTATTCCCACAGTCCAGACTTCTTTTTTTTGGGGGGGGGGAGGAGGAGGAGGAGGTTTCCATTCTTGCAGTGTTTCATTTTCGCGTTTCTTTCCATCTTGCATGACCTCATGTCCCCATCCAAGGCGTCGCTCTCTCAGGCTCTCTTAGACTGTATTCCCAATCATTTCTCATCCCTACACCTCCCAGGTTCGACCCTCTCCTAAACCTCACATATTTCCAGCTTGCATTCCCCTCCCTCCCTCATTTCCTCTCCACACACTCTTCTGTTTCCACTCTCGTGTGTGTTCCCTCACCTCTTACAGTCTGAGTCCTTATTCCCCAATCCGTACTTTGCCCCTCGAACTCTCAAAAAAAACTCTTCCCGCTCTCTTAGGCTCTTGGGTCCCCATAACTCTTTCACCTCCACACCTCTGGCACTCTCAGCTCTTACATTCGTAACCCTTCGCTCTTACCAGCTCTGACCCTCTTAACCTTCAAGTGTTCACACCCCCTCGACCTTACGCTTCAAGCCATCACGCTTGGAGACCTTCGCTCGCTCTCATACCATACACTCTTATCTCTCACACTCCACCCAGGTTTATGCTCCTAGCCTTCATTCACTCCTCCAGCTTTGACATTCCTAACTATTACGCTCTCACAAATGTACACGTCGAGTCTCGTTTGTTCTCCCAGCTCTCACACCCTCAGCCAAAATCTCGTGGTACCACACTCTCATACTCTCCCAGCTCATCACCACCCTTCTCTCTCTCTATCCCTAGCCTTGAACTCTCACACTCTCACTTCTCGTTCTCCAACCCCTCACCGCTACAACCTTAACACCCGCCTGTCGCTCTGTGCCTCATTATGGGCGTAAGAGAGCTGTCGAAGACTCCGGAGACAAACGCTGTCGAAGTCAAAGACCAGGTCAGCAATATTGCTGAGGATAGAACGCGACCGTGCAACCACCTGGATCATACACTTCCAGCGGCAGTTGTGGTAGAAAGGGCCTGATTTAGCCCATGTACACGGGAGTAGAGGGTTTAATTTACTCTATGTAAACGAGAGTTGAGGGGTCTGATTCAGCCTATGTATACGGGATTAGAGGGTCTGATTTAGCCCATGTAAACGGGATTAGAAAGCCTGACTTAGCGCATGTAAGCGGGAGTAGTGATGGTGTCATCGCTGGCAAGGATAGTGGCAACAATAAAGGAACAGTTGGGAGTCGGGTTATTGATCGTTGGTAGATTGATTCGTTGGTTGATTTTGGGCCCTCTGGCCTATCGATCGCCAGGGTCGTTCATGCCGTCAAGTAGAAACACATCACCAGTCGAAAAAAAAAGAAATCTAAAACACCTTCTTCACGTGTTTAGAATGATCCTTAAAACCACCATATACACTCTTGCATAAGGGCGATAATGTGAATTATCAGCAACAACGGTGACGACACCAACAGAAAACTGGCGGTGGCGACGAAAACATTGGAAAAAGAAATACGTGATGGTGGTGGTGTTGATGATGATGATGAAAGGCCAGCTGGTGGTGGTGATGTGGCGTCACGAAAGTAACCAGACAACAAATATGACATGAGCAGAGCCGTTTTGGCATTAGGAATAGCGGACGTGAAGCCAGCTTGTCTGTACGTACGGACACACACACACACACACAACCAAATGCCACCAAATTAAGAGTACGGTCATTAGGGTGTCAGGGAGCCATGAAATACACTGACAGGTGCCACGGTAGGATTTTTGTGTGTGTGTGTGTGTGTGTGTGTGTGTTTGTGATGGCTCTGGATGGCACTTAGGTGTTGTTGTGACCCTGTGAACCGTGTTGACCCACCCGAACCTGACATGGTGACTGATGACATATACAGGTGGCTCTCCCCTCCCCCCCCCCCGCATAGTTGTGACCCCTCTTGGACTCTCCTGTTTTTCTCTCGTCACTGTTATAACCTCTGGTTAAGGTATTGTTATGCTGGTTCCCATGGCACTCGTCGTGTTCTTGTGACCTTACATTGTTTGGTGACCCTCCCGCTGTGACCCTTCCCCACCCCGTTTGGTAATTCCAAGTTCATATGGTTACTGTGACCTCCAGTGTTGGTTAACACTCTTATTGTGACCCCACCCCCACCTGATCTGTGTTGAACTGTGACCCTTGGTCATTACTGACTCTTGTGTTGACCCAGCAACTGAGCGAAATGTATTTCACTCGTCTTGACCCCCTAGTGTTGACCTGCTTGTTTGATCTATTGGCCTGAATTGACCCCGATGTCATGACTACCGTGTTCTAACTACCACTGCACTCATCGTCTCGTGTGTTGACATTGTTATTGCGACCTTAGGCCTATTACTTTGACCTTAGGCCTATTACCGTGACCTAAGGCCTATTATTGTGACCTAAATCCTATTAGTGTGACCTTAGACCCATTACAGTGACTTTAAGCCTATTACCGTGACCTTAAGCCTATTACTGTGACCTTAGGCCTATTAACGTGACCTTAGGCCTCTCTCTTTTTTTTTTTAACGAGGCTTCTAAGTTGCCTTTATCTCGCTGTTATGACCCTTGACTGACGAATGTTGACCTGGTCTCGGTTACCTAACCAGTCATGAATCTGCTATAGTGACCCGTAAAATTGTGTTGACCATTCTCTAAGTGTGAGTCTTTAAGTCAATATTCATTTTGTAGTTGTTGACCCTTGATTTGATAAGTTGATCTCCGCCTTATGATGGAAGACACTTGTTAACAACTCCCTTATGCATTAACTGCGGTGTGACCCCGTGCCGTGACCTGTTCTGAACCCTTCATTCCCCATCGGTTCACAAATATTGACCCGTTGTAAAGTGATCGGTTTGTATGTTATGGCTTGAGGATTTCAAACGCTCGCCTATACATGAACTCATTTTTTTTTTTTAACTTTTTTTTTGTTTTTTTTAACGTTTTTCGGCCGACTATTCTGACCTTTGAGGTTCGGTGTGATGACCTGGGTTGTATTGATTGCCCTTCGACTTGGACTGTGAGGGGTCACCGAGTCGGTCTTTCTCGTGTGTTGAGAATCGTCAGTCCTCCTGCGTTCGGCAGTTCCTTCGCCCAGTTCCCCTGCAGGCGAGGTCGTCTGGTGTCATTACCCCTCCCTGATGGTCGTTCACGCATCTAATGACAATCAGTCGTGAGTAGTCGCCTTGTTTTAGTAGCCGGTACGTGACATTTCATTTTCCTCGTTTGTCTCATAAAAAAAAAGATGAGTTGATAGGTTCCTCCACCCCCCCCTCATTGAGAACTGAATAATTTCCATTTTGGGGTTCCACTGTATAGCATTGTGAACTATGATTTCCATGGTGGGGTTACACTGTATAGCATTGTGAACTATATAATTTCCATGGTGGGGTTCCACTGTATAGCATTGTGAACTATAATTTCCATGGTGGGGTTCCACTGTATAGCATTGTGAACTATATAATTTCCATGGTGGGGTCCCACTGTAAAGCATTGTGAACTGTATAATTTCCATGGTGGGGTTACACTGTAAAGCCTTGTTGACGCCTGGATGAATGTCTGTTGTTATTGTCTTGAACGAAGTTATGACCGTCTTAGTCTCGGTGTCATCCAAGGGGGACATGAAGCAGCTGTATTGTGTGTCGCTACTGATGTCAGATACAAGATGGATGAACAGGAAAGGAGGAGGAGGGGAGGCGGAGGAGAGGAAAGCAAGAGTCATTACCGTGGGTGACAGTGTCTTTTGATAAATAACTGAGGCTGGTGATTTACTACGGTCGAGTCTTATTACCCTGTGGATTCTTCGTGGTTAGCAAGCCAAATACACAGTTTATCTAGAATTGATGATAATGATGACCATTCCCTCTGTTGTTCAGTCTCGAGTCATTTTGTTGTCACATACTTCAGCATCCTCGTGAAATCTGGAGTCTTGTGTAGGTATCATTGGCCACAGATTGCTTTCAGGAACTGAAGAAATACAACAGTATGGAAGATTATTTATGAACAAGAGTATAAATCACGTCTAGGTACATGCTCTTTTCCGGTGGGGTAGGTCTTTCTGAGAATATATATATATATATATATATATATATATATATATATATATATATATATATATATAAAATATATAGTGGTTCTAACAATGTTGTATGGTTGCGAGGCGTGGGCTATAGACTTGTGCGGAGGGTGGATGTGCTGGAAATGAGATGTTTGAGGACAATATGTGGTGTGAGGTGGTTTGATCGAGTAAGTAATGAAAGGGTAAGAGAGATGTGTGGTAATAAAAAGAGTGTGGTTGAGAAAGCAGTGGTTTGGTCATATGGAGAGAATGAGTGAGGAAAGATTGACCAAGAGGATATATGTGTCAGAGATTGAGGGAACGAGGAGAAGTGGGAGACCAAATTGGAGGTGAAAAGATGGAGTGAAAAAGATTTTGAGTGATCGAGGCCTGAACATGCGGAAGGGTGAAAGGCGTGCAAGGAATAGTGAATTGGAACGATGTAGTATACCGGGGTCGACGTGCTGTCAGTGGATTGAACCAGGTCATCTGAAGCGTCTGGGGTAAACCATGGAAAGTTGTGTAGTGCCTGGATGTGGAATGGTAGCTGTGGTTGTGGTGCATTATACATGACAGCTAGACACTGAGTGTGAACGAATGTGGTCTTTGTTTTCCTAGCGCTATCTCGCGCTCATGCGGGGGGAGGGGGCTGTCATTTCATGTGTGGCGGGGTGGCGACGGGAATGAATAAAGGCAGACAGTATGAGTTATTTACATGTGTATATATGTATATGTCTCAGTTTTAAGAAAGGAGTAAGGGAAAGTGTCATCACTGAATTACAGACTTAAAAGTAGCCAATGGTGTACCACAGGATCCAGTGCTGTAGCCGCATATATTTTGCTTTCGAAAATGACTTGCCTCAAGGGATTGAATCGTGTACCTGGTCATGCTCGGGGATGAGGCAAAGGTCACGAGAGAAGTAGGGAGTGCCATGACTGTTACCTTGAGGAGACCTACACAGGATACAGCTATGGTCTGATGCATAAATAATGAGGCTCGTTGAATATATGATGATGAATATGGGTCGTAGTTTAATGAGGATACATTAATGACTTAACATCTTGCAGGAAGCATATTGCAGGAATCGATGTATGCAGGTGACTTTGGGTCTGACTTAGTAAAAAGCCTTTCAGCAGGACACCACCACAGAGGATCTGTCAAGAAAAGTAGATTACATGCTGACCAAAATGTCAAAGTTACCCCTATGTAAACAGAAATGTTTCGGATGAATATTTACAGCATATGATAAATCCAAGTTCGTGCTGCATCACCAGTTTGGTCAAACCCATTTGAAGAGTAATAGAAAACGCGTTAGGCAACATTCAGAGAGTTAAAGGTATGGAACGTTCCTTTGACGGAAGAGACAAGAAAAATGGGAAGACATTGGCTACACTTTTCAAGTATTTGAATTGATTTAACTCTGCTGATGTCGATCACTTCGTTGACATTAGACGTGGAAAGGTCAACCAGACAATAGAGAGGGACACGGTATCGAGAATGATGGGAAAGAAGTACCATTATAATCGACCGGTAGATGAAAGGAACACACTAAGTGAAGGAACTTTTAATTCATTGTGTTGAATTAAAGTTACAGACCCTGTATTCTGTAATGTAAGGTTCAGAAGTGGGGCTCTTCGAGTCTGTAGTCTTAATGCGCTTGTAATCACACACACACAACACACACACACACACAGACACACACACATACATACATACATACATACATAAATAAACACACAAACACACACACACGATTGAACACTCGCATGTACAGTCACACTAACATTCACACGTACACAGACTCGCACAGCAGTATGAGCGTGTCCTGGGCCGCTGAACATACAGAGAAGACAAAGGACAATTACTGTCATTGTTGGCAAACAAAAGTGGATGTTAAATATTACTTATTTGTTAACTTTTCCAGGTGTATGCATCGTGCACCTAACGTGTGGTGGTGTCTCGAGTTGCATAGAACCTCTTCTTTCTCGCCCTTTCTCCTCCCTTTCGCCTCTCTTTCTCCTCCCTTTCTCATCCTTTTCTCCTTTCTTTCACCTCCTTTTCTCATCCTTTTCTCCTGCCTTTCTTCTCCTTTTCTTCCTTCTTTCCCTTCTCTACCTCTCTGCTTCTCTTTCCTTTCCTCTCCTCACCTTTACTGTCATCCTCCTCTTTTCCCCCCCTCCCCCCTTCCCTCCCTCCCCTCCCCAGGACACCACCTCCCCCTTCCCCTTACAACCTACCTCTTCTTCCCCTCCCCCACCTCGTATTCCCCCCTCCAATACCCCTTCCACAGGATCCTACTTACAATTTCTAAATTTGTGACACCGGAGTTAAGGTTTTGTGTGTGTGTGTGTGTGTGTGTGTGTGTGTGTGTGTGTGTGTGTGTGTGTCATTGCCTTTTTATGATGACTGATTTGCGTCTTGCTTGGGTTATGCCTCGTACTTTCTGCCGAATCATACTTCTTTTTCTCTTTCACTTAAGCACACCATCATCAACCACACGGTTTCATCAATCCCATTCATCCAGTGTGTCGCCAACATACCTTATATTTTCTAACTCTTTTCCCTCAGGTTTCATGCTCGATTTCTTCTTGTTTCGACTTTTCGTTCGTTCCACGACCCTGGCCTGTCTTAATGAACATGTCTTCAGCGTCGACGTTGTGGTACAAGGGTTCAGAGACTTGAGGATGTCAACTCGTCTCTACCGGACTCCTCCTCCTCTTTGTTTTTTGTCCGTAGTGGGCTGATTTGTGGCCTCTGTAGCACGGCTTTCTTACTGCAGGATCCACCGGTGCTTTATGTCCTCTAGACCTTCTCTATTAATTCTTGTACAGAGCTTCTGTAAGTGCAGTGACGAAATTGGAGAAGCGTATTGCAATTTGATTCCTACATGCATTGTGAATGGCTTGGGGTCTTATATATAAGCATTGTGAGGAGCTTGGGGTCTTGTATGCATTCTTAAGACCTTGGGGTTTTGTATGCATTGTGAAGAGCTTGGGGTCTTGTATGTATTGTGAAGAGCTTGGGGTCTTATATGCATTGAGGAGCTTGGGGTCTTGTATGCATTCTTAAGACCTTGGGGTTTTGTATGCATTGTGAAGAGCTCGGGGTCTTGTATGTATTGTGAAGAGCTTGGGGTCTTATATGCATTGTGAGGAGCTTGGGGTCTTGTATGCATTGTGAGGAGCTTGGGGTCTTATATGTATTGTGAGGAGCTTGCCGAACGTTTTCTTATCCATGTGCTTGAAAGTGACTTCAGCAATTGCCTGGAGGCAGTTTGTCTCCTTTCCATTTGTTCTGACGTGATTTTCTAGCGATAGACATGGTACTGTATTCTTCCATCCTTCCCCGAGGCCCCATCACATACCTATGTGATTAATGTTCGTGTGTTAATGGGGAGAGAGTTTTTACACTCGTGTTGCCTCGTCTTTTATCTTTATATATATATATATATATATATATATATATATATATATATATACACACACAGTGTCTTTGCTACTGTATATTCACACAGACACGCACACACGCCAGCCTAATCCAGGTACCCATTTACCGACCAGTCATGAAGGGGGAAAATGGACGCCTGGGTTGGGTGTGGACCCACTCCCACGCAGGGTGGGTCAGGACCCAAGCGGGCCAATACTGACTGACTCGTGGTCAGTGACGCTAACCGCTACACCGCAGAGGCCCTCGTGAGTCATTATCGCTACAAGGGTAGCGGTATCTCTTCGTCATATCCTACGCTTGACAGTATCTATGTATATCGTAAATCCTAACGAAGGCGAGAGAGACAATCCTTGGGGGCCAAAGTGGAGGAATTTCTTCCATTTTATGAGAGGTTTTTGCTCATCCTAGGACGGCAGTGCATTCCTGGCCGCGTCTTGCGTGATCGGCCGACCCCGCTAGGCAAACATTTGCAACAAGTGTCCAGTGTCCTGCAGTGTTGCCAATTAAGCGGTGATTCTTAGCGAGATCGTTTTATTGTTTTTTTTTTTATCTTTTTAGTGCCTTTACCTCTGAATATTTATTATGTACCTCTTGATATATTAATTCCTTAGAATTGATCACTAGTGAAACACACGTCCGATCTCTACTAGATGATAGCAAGGCCCAGATCAACGGAGGACCAAATGAACTCGCATTGAACAGATCAAAAGAAATCGCAATGAGCACTAATGTCAATGCTATCAGCGGCCTTACCTGCGTTATCACGACGCTCCCGGAAATAATAAAGTAAACCTCATAAACGAACACGAAGGTTCTGTGTTGTTGACAAAAAAAAAAAGGAAGTTAATTACATGCCAGTCATGGACAATTGCCTGACGGGTTCGTGTCGATTTAATTTTCACGTTTGGATGTGCCATGTTCTCATTTGCGTTCAACGCTCGTTAAGAAATGCATGGAGGTGATTGGCGATCCTTGGCCAGGATGCGTCGAAGACGTCAAAAACGTTTCGGGACTTTGTGTCCACTGCGATGTGTGATTGCGTAAATTTTCGTGTCTTTTTTCCATTGCGTACGGGTTACGTTCCGTGTGCTTACATACGATCGAATGAATATGTATGTAGAAGCCGTTTCCCACATGAGGGAGATAGCGCCAAGAACAGGCATGGAAAGGTCGCATCCGCTCACGTACATTTTCTAGATGTCATGTGTATTATTGTGTAATTCACCGAAGCCACAGCTATCTTTGCACAACCATGGCCTACAGACCTTTCTGTAGTGTACCCTTATCACTTCACATGCCCTGGTTCAGTCTAGTTTACCAGTGTACCATATCGTTCCAGTGCACTTGATCCCGTGCACGCCTTTCACCCTCCTGCATGTTCAGAGCCCGATCGTTGAAATTCCTTTTCACTCCACTACCCTTCGATCACTATATAAATTATATATATTGTGTAGTATACATAGGTTGTTTCTAATTTTTGAGAAGTCATCCTGTAGGTTAGTGCCTTTTCTGTCTTTTGTATTACGTTCAAACAGAAACAGTCTTCCTCTTTCGCTCCTCCTCTGGCACTGATTCTTCCTCCATCGATTTCTTCGAAGAGGAATTCAAGTGGTCAAGTAGACTATCAAGTCTCGAAACACGTTCCTTGAATGCATATGGAGAGATTTCATGAGATCCATGAGCCTTATTTGATTCAGGAGGCTTTAGTATCTACTCTTACACTCCTGTGGTAATTTCCATGATCTCATCTTCACATTCACCTTCTTCCTCATTAGTTGTGAGCAATGTGTCCCTCACTGTGAATACACTTTCATATTTCCTCTTCTGTTCCAGCAACATTTTCCTCTCACTTTCCTTGCTCGATTTATTATTATATTATTGTTTTTGAATGTTTTGATGAAATTGTGGGAAGGTTCCGCAGTGTAATTTACCTTTCACTGATCCCTTTCTCTCTTGACCTTTTCAGTGCCAACTGGCCCTTCTCTCACCTTATGCCTCTTCTCTATTTCAACCTTTTTATATCATCTATTTAATCGCATATGCGTCTTTTCTTACCACATTCATTTGCTGCCATACATGGCAGAGTGTCTGTGTGCAAATGCGCCTCCTTTGAAAGCGTAACACTCTGCTCCTCCATTTCACAGCGTTGGACAACACTATTTGTGAAAGCGATTCCCTTACTAACTCCAGCATTTTCATCGACACGTGTGTCTGTCAGTGATGTCTCCCCTTTCGCGACGCTCCTTTTAAAACATTTTTTTTTTTTTTGACCATATACGTGACGCCGTTTTAATGTTTTGTACTCTGATTTGCTTCCCCCGCAATTACTTTACCAGTATATAGAATATTCTGATTAAAAAAAAGAGTAAGTAAAGCAAAAATCAACACTTTTTTTCTCTCTAAGGCTTCATTGAAAAATGTTTGATCAACATCACGAAAAAAAAGATATTTCTTTTCTATTTCGAGTGAAAAAAAAGAGTTTGGTATAAAAGCACGATAATGCATGTGTGTGTCCGTTCATGTGAAAGCATATTTTTGCTTTGACACCAGATAAACGCCAGGCAGCATTGCCGGTAAGTACCTGCCTTATTGCACACCCGGATTGGCTTTGGTATTTACACATATCCAAGGATAATCCTCTGCTTGAAATAGAATCGGATTAAATAGTAGAAAAAAAAAGATAATACTCGAATGTAATATTGCATATATATATATATATATATATATATATATATATATATATATATATATATATATATATATATATATGGTAATGAAAAGAGTGTGGTTGAGAGAGCAGAAGAGGGTGTTTTGAAATGATTTGGTCACATGTAGAGAATGAGTGAGAAAAGACTGACCAAGAGGATATATGTGTCAGAGGTGGAGGGAACGAGGAGAAGTGGGAGACCAAATTGGAGGTGGAAAGATGGAGTGAAAAAGATTTTGAGTGATCGGGGCCTGAACATGCAGGAGGGTGAAAGGCGGGCAAGGAATAGAGTGAATTGGATCGATGTGGTATACCGGAGTTGACGTGCTGTCAGTGGATTGAATCAGGGCATGTGAAGCGTCTGGGGTAAACCATGGAAAGTTATGTGGGGCCTGGATGTGGAAAGGGAGCTGTGGTTTCGGGCATTATTGCATGACAGCTGGAGACTGAGTGTGAACGAATGGGGCCTTTATCTTTTCCTAGCGCTACCTCGCACACATGAGGGGGGAGGGGGATGGTATTCCATGTGTGGCGAGGTGGCGATGGGAATGAATAAAGGCAGTGAGAATTGTGTGCATGGGTATATATGTATGTGTCTGTGTGTGTATATATATGTGTACATTGAGATGTATAGGTATGTACATTTGCGTGTGTGGACGTGTGTGTATATACATGTGTATGGGGGTGGGTTGGGCCACTTCTTTCTTGTTTCCTTGCGCTACCTCGCAAATGCGGGAGACAGCGACAAAGCAAAATAATAAATAATAATATATATATATATATATATATATATATATATATATATATATATATATATTATTATTATTATTCGTTATACTTTGTCGCTGTCTCCCGCGTTAGCGAGGTAGCGCAAGGAAACAGACGAAAGAATGGTCCAGCCCACACACATACACATGTATATATATATATATATATATATATATATATATATATATATATATATATATATATATGAACGCCCACACACGCACATGCACATACCTGTACATTTCAACGTATACATACATATGCATACACAGACATATATGCACATGTACATGTTCATACATGCTGCCTTCATTAATTTCCGCCGCCACCCCGCCACACATGAAAAGAACCCCCCCCCCCCCCTCCTCCCCCCGCACGCACGCAAGGTATCGCTTAGAAAAGACAACAAAGGCCACATTCGTTCACACTCAGTCTCTAGCCGTCATGTGTAATGCACCGAAACCACAGCTCCCTTTCCGCATCCAGGCCCCACAAAACTTTCCATGGTTCTCCCCAGACGCTTCACATGTCCTGGTTCAATCCATTAACAGCACGTCGATCCCGATATACTACATCGTTCCAATCACCCTATTCCTTGCACGTCTTTCACCCTCCTGTATGTTCAGGCCTCGACCGCTCAAAATCTTTTTCACTCCATCCTTCCACCTCCAATTTGGTCTCCCACTTCTCGTTCCTCCACCTCTCACACATATATTATCTTTGTCAATCTTTCCTCACTCATTCTCTCCTTATGACCAAACCATTTCAATGCACCCTCTTCTGCTCTTTCAACCACACAATTTTTATTACCACACATCTCTCTTACCCTTTCATTACTTACTCGATCAAACCGCCTCACACCACATATTGTCCTCAAACATCTCATTTCCAACACACCCTCCTCTGCACAACCCTATCTATAGACCATGCCTCGCAATCATATAACATTGTTGGAACCACTATTCCTTCAAACATACCCATTTTTGCTCTCCGAGATAACGGTCTCGCCCTCCATACATTCTTCAACGCTCCCAGAACTTTCGCCTCCTTCCCCTACTGTGACTCACTTCCACTTCCATCGTTCCATCCGCTGCCAAATCCACTCCCAGATAGCTAAAACACTTCACTTCCTCCAGTTTTTTCTCCATTCAAACTTACCTCCCGATTGATTTGTCCGTCATCCCTACTGAACCTAATAACCTTGCTCTTATTCACATTTACTCTCAGCTTTTGTTCTTTCACACACTTTACCAAACTCAGTCACCAACTTTTGCAGTTTCTCACCCGAATCAGCCACCAACGCTGTATCATCAGCGAACAACAACTGACTCACTTTCCAGGCCCTCTCATCCACAACAGACTGCATCCTTGCCCCTCTCTCCAAAACTCTTGCATTCACCACCCTAACAACCTTATCCGTAAACAAATTAAACAACCATGGAAACATCACGTACCCCTGCCGAAAACTGACGTTCACTGGGAACCAGTCACTTTCCTCTCTTCCTACACGTACACATGCCTTACACCCTCGATAAAAACTTTTCACTGCTGCTAGCAACTTGCCTCCCACACCATATACTCTTAATACCTTCCACAGAGCATCTGCCTTCTCCAGATCCATAAATGCTGCATACAAATCAAATCCATCTGTTTTTCTAAGTATTTCTCACATACATGCTTCAAAGCAAACGCCTGACACACACACACACACACACACACACACACACACACACACACACACACACACACACACACACACGATACACTTATATTCTTTGCTTATCGTAGATGGCTACTCAATGCGGTTGGGACCCCGGGGCTGGAACCCTCCCGCTCTTGTATTTCCGTTTCTGTGAAAGTTAAGGACAGAAGAAGGAGCCGAATGAGGGGAACTCATCCTCCTAGATGACTTAGGCTGGGGTGTGGTGTCTGAACGTGTGCGGACGTAACCAGGATCAGAAGGGAGAGATTGGTCGTATATGTTTGTGATGATGAACCGGAATGTTCTGGATCTGAGTCACCAAAGGGGAAAGGGAAGGAGTATTAATGATGGTTTGGGATTGTCTTATTGTTGGGTGAGGTTAAGAGCAGAGGAGGTTGGTGGCACTTCAGCAGGAGGAGGAGTTGCGAGAGTGTGAACGGATGTAAAGACTGTGTAGAAAGAATGTAGTAAGTTAGTGTTTGTGATTTATTCATTTCAATTATTTCTAGTTAAACTTTACTCTTGCTTTAGACCAGCATTGCACTTCTTTTCCCTCTTTCTCTTTCCATTTTGATATTCTGACGGTTACCGTTGCCAGAGGGTGTGTAGGATGGATGGTTAGAAGAGAGGAAGAAGTGGTGGTCAAGGGTTATGCATCCATATCTCTCTCTCTCTCTCTCTCTCTCTCTCTCTCTCTCTCTCTCTCTCTCTCTCTCTCTTTTTATTCCATCTTAAGCATCACCATGCACATCATTTATCTTCTTCCTCGTTCGAATCCCCCAAGTTATCAGAAAAACTACTCCATCAATGTCTTTGATAAGTTGTCAATCAGTCCACCTCTTCAGTAGACAGTCTAATATTGCATAGATTATGTGTTGAGAGATGTTCCTTGTCTGTTGTCGACATGATACTGGATCCTCTCAGTACTCTCGTCTCCTATTCTCACGCTGGGTTTAAGATGCATTTGCATTTATATCTTTCCATCCCTTATCGTCTATTGCGTTACGACGGGATGAGCAAAACGCTGGTGTGTGTGTGTGTGTTAGCCACTAATGGCATACGAAAAAAGTTACGTTGTCGTAAAAATAAAAAGAGAAGGACGAAAAAGAGAATGAAATAAATAGACGAGCGAGGCTGGCCAACATAGAATGCTGTGGGACAGTAGTAGTGTTGGTGTGATAATCAGATTAGCCTTTTCACTTACTCATTTATATGGTGCAGACCGTCAGTCGCTCACACACACACACACACACACACACACACACACACACACACACACACACACACACACACACCTGTACATATTTTTTTTCTGTCGCATGCCATACTATATAAATATACGGATATTTTTTTGTATATATATTTTCTCGTCCACTCCACCTTCCCTTCTCCACATCTCCCGCCTGCCATAAATCCACACATTTCTCCACACGCAAACAACCACCGGCATCATCGATACATTAAGCCGATAGATAAATAAATAGATTAGGGTCGCCATGAGGGGGGCCGGAGCGACAGAAAAAAAAACTACACTACCCACCTCCCTCTCCCTCACCACCTGCCTGACCCTCACCACCTGCCTGAAATGGAACAGTGGTGTGAGGTTGGGACGGGCCCCGGGAGGTGGCTCCGACAACCTTGACAATTTATGGATTTTAATTGCTGCAAACGACCAGTACGAACGACAGCAATTGATAGTTTGAATGGCGCCCGGCGTTGATAGTTTGTCAACGGCGAAGGATGATGGGCTATTGATATTGTTTTTTAAACGCCCGGCTTATTTGTTGGGACGTGTTTTGTGTGTTTTTCTATCCCCACCCGCCCCGCCCCGTGCTTTGCTTTTATATTTGTGTGTGTGTGTGTGTGTGTGTGTGTGTGTGTGTGTGCATGTTTTGCCTAAGGAGGCAGGTGCGTCTTCGAGCATCGACTGAGGGAAAGGGAGGAAGGCGACCTGTTGCTACTGCCTTATTTTGACCAATGTCATTTGACAGACGACGGTATGTAGACGACTGGGGGAGAAAAAAACATATCAAGGAATCAGTTGACCTGCGTCTCAGAGCGAGGCATCCTTCTTGACTTCCCCAACTCATACTTGAGGCAAAGGACAAGCAAGCAGCGTAAGGCATCTTTGAGGTGGGGAGAGCATCAGTCTCGCCCCCAGTGGGTTAAGGGTGTTGACCAGAGCAAGGAGTTGTCAGTCCACGTGGATGCCAGGTAGAGGAGGGTGGTGGCTACGGTGAAGTTGATGGATAACACTGCTCTTGTACCAGGTGGTAACGCGGAGGGAGAGAGAGAGAGTGTGGCTGTGAAGACACATCTCCAACAACTACAGCTCAGGTGGCCGTGAGAGGAGAAGTACGAGAAAGCAAGGGCAGTGACAAATAAGGGGAAAAGGTTCGAGGAACATTAGCGGTAGCTGAGATGGCAACTCCAAGCATAAATACGACCACAACAACAACAACAACAACTACTTCTACAACTACTACTACAAGATGACAATTCCAGGCATCAGTACTACTACTACTACTGCTACTACAGCCACTACCACTGTTACTACTACTAGTAATAAGAATAATGATAATGATGGTATAGCCAGCTAAAAGTGTCACTGTTTTAACAACATGGTGCAGCAGCTAAAACTCCCCTCGCCACCCCAGCAGCGCCAGCTGTGGTGTGCTCCACCATCAGCATCAACGGCCATGAAGAAGACACCATGCAAAGAGGAAAAAAAGAGAAAAAAAAGAGAAGAGAATAAGCGTTAGTAGCAACAGTCACAACGCTAATTCTGTCAACAGGAAGAGGTAAAGGAGAAAGACCCATTATCATACCTTGAATTTATTTAAATCACCGTGAGCGCGCGAGACATGCTTTACTGCAACAGATTAAAAACAGGAACATTCAGGCCGTGGTATATATATCAGCTTGTGCATTGTAGCACCACAAGATCTTCCTTTGATCGTTGTTCCCTCCCTCTCCTACTCCCCTCCCTCCCTCCTTCCCCAAGTGAAATATATCAATGATGTTTTGTACTACTCTCGCCCGACGAGATGGCGAAGGTGGACGAATTGACTGGAGCGAGAAATGCTGCTGCTATTAATCAAAGGAAGTCTGTAGTAGTAGTAGTAGTAGCAGCGGTGGGCGGGCGTGGGCGGGCGTGGCGATTCCTTTCCGCGACCGGACACCGTACTTGTGGCCTCTGATGAATGAAGAACACACGACCGCCAGCCAGCCAGCTTTCAAAAGTTTTTTTTTATCTCTTATTTTTTTTCTTTAAAGATCTGATGCACACCATGACGGACATTTAATGGTCCATGCTGGGGGTCCACGGCTCGCCGACTCCGTCTTAATATTGGGCAATTTCGGGTAAGATGTGTCAACATTTTCATCTTCCAGTTACGTTAGATTGTGTGTGTGTGTGTGTGTGGATACGTGGATAGGCGTCATGAGTGTGTGCATGAGTGTATATATATGTTTGTGCAGAGGGAGGTATGTACGAGTGTCTCATGAAGCCTTTTTTTTTTCGCTTGAAAAACTGGCAGGCGTACACAGAATGCCTTGTCACTTTTATTTGAATTAAAAACCTCATTAGACATTCACACTCACTTCTGCACAAACATATATATATATATATGCCTCCATGTAAACACATTTTGATCACAATGAAAGATTTACATCAGTTATTTTATGAACGTACAAATATAATATATATATATATATATATATATATATATATATATATATATATATATATATATATATATATATATAACAAACCCTCAAGCCCACTAGCTAGCTACCTCTCCTCGAAAAATATCTTAGGTGAAGATTGAACGAGTCTGTGATGATCCATAAGAACTAGGAGTGATTCCCGATAGCCTTTGAGGGGGGGGGGGGGGGTCTGTCTGTGTCTCCTCCAGCGAGCCATAATACGAGCAGGCGCTCCTCCAGAGACAACACAAGACTAAGAGACGTTTCGCCGAAGACGCTCTCGAGGTCTTCGTTCGTTTAAGCTCGCGTGTGTTTGTGGTCTTTATTGTCGATGGAAGACCTGGCAATTGTGGCGTCTTAGAGCGACAGTACCTCAATGTTGCGCGTCTTAGAGCGACAGTACCTCAATGTTGTGCGGCGTCTTAGAGCGACAGTACCTCAATGTTGCGCGGCGTCTTAGAGCGACAGTACCTCAATGTTGCGCGGCGTCTTAGAGCGACAGTACCTCAATGTTGCTCGTCTTAGAGCGACAGTACCTCAATGTTGCGCGGCGTCTTAGAGCGACAGTACCTCAATGTTGCGCGTCTTAGAGCGACAGTACCTCAATGTTGCGCGTCTTAGAGCGACAGTACCTCAATGTTGCGCGTCTTAGAGCGACAGTACCTCAATGTTGCGCGTCTAAGAGCGACAGTACCTCAATGTTGCTCGTCTTAGAGCGACAGTACCTCAATGTTGCGCGTCTTAGAGCGACAGTACCTCAATGTTGCGCGGCGTCTTAGAGCGACAGTACCTCAATGTTGCGCGGCGTCTTAGAGCGACAGTACCTCAATGTTGCGCGTCTTAGAGCGACAGTACCTCAATGTTGCGCGGCGTCTTAGAGCAACAGTACCTCAATGTTGCGCGTCTTAGAGCGACAGTACCTCAATGTTGCGCGTCTTAGAGCGACAGTACCTCAATGTTGCGCGTCTTAGAGCGACAGTACCTCAATGTTGCGCGTCTTAGAGCGACAGTACCTCACTGTTGTGCGTCGTCTTAGAACGACAATATGTTGCCGAGGTGATTTTCAATATTCTCTTGCTATTGTCTCTGTGTATATTACCGGCTGTGTAAGTCACGCGTGTATTTGTAAACCACGAAAATAAAAAAAAAAGATGAAGATACGTCGGGTGTGTTGTCTTGGAATTCGAAGACAGTGTTGTGTCTCCGTTTTGAGAATCACCTTGACGAGGATGTCTAGCTACGTGGATGTGAATTGGTTGGGCAGCCACGTGTGGAAAAGTTGCTGTATTAAAGAAATCGTAAAAACAGTGACAGAATATATATATATATATATATATATATATATATATATATATATATATATATATATATATATATTATGCGAATTTTGCTGCTATGAATTGGGTAGCGTCATTACCTTCGTCTGCGTCGCGCATGCGCAGTTTTGTATACGTAAAGCCTCGTTTCTTAGTCCACCTCGCTGTCCCTCTCTCAGCTGGAAATCCCTCTCCTCGTTCTTCCGGGGTTTACTCCGGCGGTAGGTGCAAGGATGACCCTCCAGCACCTGGTGTGGTGACTTCACATGTCCTCAGACACGGTCGGTCACGCCTTATCCACGAAGGCGAGAATACAGATCCACTGTGAGGGAGAGGACTTTGTGGCGGTCTCGTGGTGTAACTCCTCTTTTCTCCCGTGCAGAACGAGAGATGATGAGGGTGTTTGGCATCCTCTCTCTCTCTCTCTCTCTCTCTCTCTCTCTCTCTCTCTCTCTCTCTCTCTCTCTCTCTCTCTCTCCCGACATTATGGGACGGTGGTTTGGAAGAGCGTATCCTTTTAGTTTGTTCTCATGTGCCCCCCCCCCAGTCCATTTCCTTTTTTCCCCCCCTGACCTATGTCAACTTTGCAGTTATCCCTCCTTCATCTCCTCTTCTCTGACCAGAAGACCAGGTCTTGGGGGGGAGGCTGTGTGGCGAGAACAGCGGTAATGATGAAGAAGACCAGGTCTTACCTCGAGGTCATCAGCCGGATCTCATCTACGTCGCTGAGCCACGCTGGAGAGGACTCCTTTTTTTTTTTTTTTTCGGCGGTGGGGGTATGTTGGTCACTGGCCGAGTTTACCTCCTTAAGGAGATGGACGATAATGTTACCATATCATTATTCAGTCATGACTGCCTAGCTATACCTCAGCTTTACTACGCGTAGCGAGACAGGTCGCATAGCGACTCTGGATAAAGCGAACTAGAGCTAGGAAGTGGAATTCGACGTCTCACAGGAAGGTACTGATTTCCCAACTGTTTCCAGGCTCAACAATGCCTCACGAGAGTTGTTTGAGGCCTTTGATCGGTCCTCATCAGAGTGGTGTCATCCATCGCATTTCTTCGATCCATTCCCCTCACTTGGACGCCTCACATGGATACCTCACTTGGACGCCTCAAGTAGACGCCTCACTTGGACTCCTCACTTGGACGCCTCACTTGGATACCTCACTTGGACGCCTCAAGTAGACGCCTCACTTGGACTCCTCACTTGGACGCCTCACATGGATACCTCACTTGGACGCCTCAAGTAGACGCCTCACTTGGACTCCTCACTTGGACGCCTCACTTGGATACCTCACTTGGACGAGGTGAATCATTTTTTCCATAGACGTGATAGTGGCTAAATAGGCTTCGACTCTTTGTCATTCATCTTCCTCGCCAGCCTCTACGTAGACAGCAAATTCAGGAGTCTATCGCTGCAGTTTTCGGCCATGTTCATCCCTGTCTGTACTCATTGAAATGTCATTTGTCATGAGGTAGCCGTATCAACACCACTATAGTGTCGGCAACACTTTGGTCACCACACACCAGACAGTGTGTGTGTGTGTGTGTGTGTGTGGAGGGGGGTCTTGGTTTACGCCGCTCTCGGGGAACCCTGATGGGGTGGGCGCTGCTGGATCGAGTGGCCACTGACTTGCGATCTCGGATATGAGGAATGACCCCTTAGGGTTGTCATTGTCCCTTCCTGGATCTTGTTCCTTCAAGTTGTATATACCTGTGTGTATCTTCAGACTGTACGTGTCTGTCTACTTCAGGTTGTGTGCATCGGTCTCCTGAAGCTGTATGTTTTCTCATGGTAGCTGAGACGGCACGGGCAACTGAGGCCCTCATCAAAGGCATTCCATTGACGCTGTACGTACACAACCCTGAGCCAGGTTCCCATTATCTTACCGACCCAACCATTAGGGATGGATGAACAGCTGGGTGGACTGTGGAACGATTGCCTCAACCAGGATTCGAACCTATGCGCTCGACCCTGGATGGCCCGTGAATGTGGATTATTGATATGTCTTTCGAACATTCACCTGATTTTTGACCAATAGTCTTGAGGTACAAGTCTTTCTATTATACATCAATCAATTCACTTGGAACTCGCAGTCGCACAGACAACAGTGTCGTTCGCGCATGAATGTGTAATTACCTCCATGTGAATCCCTTATTCATTTTGTAAGGAGAATAGAGTTTTGCACTCTTGAGGTTCCCCATCTCGTCAACATTCTCAGATACAGTTTACCTTCTGAAGGGCTGTGATCAGGTCGCCTTTCACTCTTCACTCTTCCGTGGTGGGCAAATTGAGGTCTCTTAAGTCTTTCCTTGTGACACTCTCTCTCTCTCTCTCTCTCTCTCTCTCTCTCTCTCTCTCTCTCTCTCTCTCACACACACACACACACACACACACACAGATGTAAATAAGCTTTGTGTGCATTGGTGACATGTTTAGTTTTTCTGCCGCCTTTGCATGAAGGGAAAGCCACGTTTTTTGATAACGTCAAGTAAAGAAGATAGGAAGGCTTTAACTCATTGTTCCCACTCACTCAAAAACTCAGCACCCTGATTGGGTTATCCAGTGAGCCACTCGAGATCTGCAATACATAACAACTGCAGCAAATCCCCTTTGTGTATAGCCTTATGTGGTTGCGAAGCAGCCAAAGGGGGAAAAAAACAAAAAAGAAAACCATCCATATTGTTGATTCCTCTCGCGGTGACCAGATAGATTAGTGGTTGTTGCGGTAAATTTGCCACTTAATAACTGTGGCACTGAACACCTGGGCGCGACTATCTGACAGATTTTCACCATCCGTCACCTTCATTCCGGTTATCAACGGCGATGGAGCCGAGTACTTGCGAGTGTGTCGGTTTTAAAAGAAAGAAAACGTTGATATGAGAAGTTTTGCTTGGAATCTCTGTGGACACGAATAATAATTATTCTGTTGTGTGTGTGTGTGTGTGTGTGTGTGTGTGTGTGTGTGTGTGTTTAGGACGATGATTCCAATTTACCAGAAACACTTTTAACACCTTATAGTTATACCACAGAGGCTACAAGTCCCCGAGCTTAGTCCCCTGTCCATTGCGTAGCCTCTGCTGCCGTAAACATTCTTATGAACGTTTGATTGTTGTTATACAGAGATTGTGAGAGATTACCTTTTGATGCTGACACTCACTCTTGCAGGATTAAATGAATGATCGAAACGCTACCAGGCAAGCAACAAGACTCTCGTTTTACCAACTCACACGCACCAAAGGAGATTACTTAATGCGTCTAAGGTCTTCGAGCTTCGCATTACCCGTCGAAGCTAAGCTCTCGCGATCACCAGAAGCCGTTATTACTGGATTTAAGACTTTATGCAATTACGACTACTCTCCAGAAATTTAGCAGCCGTATCTGCTACTCGAGACAAGAACTTAAAACTTCCTTAGTGTTACAAACGACATTGTCCGTTCTGATATTTCAAATGACTGTTTCTAATCCAGCAGGATTTAAAGAATCAGACCCCCCTAAAAGAACAGTTTACGATGAAATTCTGTGTATGTGTCACATTACCACTGTATCTATCGTGGATTATTCATGCCATCCTGTGAGTAGATCTCGACCTCGATCCACCAGTACACATCGTTCCAGTCACTGACTTCGAGTGGATTCTTAAAGCATCGAGAAACAAGTGAGAGTCACAAGACAACAACCATCTTTACCTCAAAAGCTTACACGGAAAGCTTAGGAGGTGACGTGTCGTTTCCATCTCATTTGACCCCCCTTGGGAACCGTGGGATATGTAAGAGGAGCTACACACTGTAGTACAAGAAATATGTTAAACATTAAAGATACAACAGATGTAGAGATAAGATGCCATAACATGCCATTATGAAAGTCGAGCTACACTTAAAAAAAAAAGAAGAGGTCTCTGGAATGCACGACTTTTCGCATCACGCCAGTGTCGGTACTCGGGTATTGCCCATGACCTTCATGAGGTGAATTTATGAATACTTTGGCATCCTCAGAGCGCCATAGTTCACCTGTTTAACCGAAAGACCAACAGCCAATGAGAATGGGTCCCTGATCCCTTGTCTGTACAGAAAAGAGTCTGGCGATGTTCATGTAGTTTTCGACACCTTTAGTATCCTAATCACTTCTGAGCAAGTGGTACTTTTTCTTTTTCTGTTTCGTAAGTGGGGTACATCATGGTGTGGAGTGAGGTACTGAGGGGACTGCCAAATTTTACGAGCAAACTTTATAATGGCTGGCTTATTGGAAATGACTTTTATGCCACTGTGTAATGAGAACTTTGGAATTTCTCACCATTATTTTTTCTTTTTTACATCGCTGGGGAGCGACAAGTGAGGGAATACCATTTTTTTTTTTTTACATGCGAGGGAGTTAGAGTTATGGGAGCACCATTTTTTTTTTTTTTTTTACATCGCTGGGGAGCGAGAGTTGTGGTAATTAGTTACCCTTCCCCCATTAAATCAAGAGGTAACGAGAGTCATGAGACTGAAAAGGAAGAACTGTTTATAAAACAGCACACGAGGAGACACGTGCATATGGAGAAGTGGTTGTGGTCTTAGAATCATCAACACTGGAAGAAAGCGAGTTAAAGATGGTTGGTGGATATAGCATTATCGCTGATAGACCTCATTGACTTGGGCAGTTGATAGACCTTAAGTCCAGCCGGCCAGCCAAAACATCGTCAGAAAATTGCGACAGCGAAAAGGGATTTTTTTTTTTTCGAACAAATTGATGCTGACGACTATAGCTGGTGGTTTTAAGTGTATATGATATACTCTACTAAGGAATATAAACAGCAGCAGACCAATGCGTCCTGACGAGGCTGTTTATCAGAAACAAAATGATTAGTGTGGTAAGAGTAGAAAGACATTCAAATGTTTCAGAGGGAAAACCCTGTATACTCTGTGTAACTCAGGAGGCGCTAATGATGTCAGTCGTGGATTTCGGGCGAAATATTTATGGTCTACTCTTAAACGTAACTTGGTAACGTAATTGGTACATTATAAGTTAAGTCCTGTTGAAGAAAAAGTACTTCGCCTCATTCGAAGTATGACGTTTGCCTACGAGTTTTCATCCATTACTACGAACGAAATCAAACGAATTTGTTCCGAGTACCTTGTTTCGTCGAGATCATTGAAACCATTGAACATTTGAACACTTTGCATTGCTAACTTGGCTTTAGATCACCAGAGATTATGACACCAAAGTTAATTATGTATTTACCCTTTTGCAGCTTAATAGGATTGTTCTGTAGCTTGCCTTGTCGAGTTGACTACTTATTTGTTTACCACATATGAGGCAAGTCCATCATTTCGTCACTGTCAGTTTTGGATATGCAAGCGTTTCAGTTTCCCAACTCATTACCTCTTTTTCGACTCTCAAACGTCCTCGGATGAAACTTTATCTCGGTCTGCTGTTTTGTTTACTTTTATTCCATTTATTGCTCATTGTATATATCTTCAGCATATGTGTCAGTATCCTGCACCCCCTTTTCCTCTCTTTAGCAATGGAACCAAATTCTGGAAGAGAGTGATGGTTGTGTTTTCAAGTGTACATACAGATGACAAAAAAGAAAAAATCATTAGCAATATTTTATAATTAATCGACCTATTGAGTGATGACTTCCTTACTTCTAAAATAATCATAAGAATTTTACGGTTTCTTTTGCTCTTCTTAGCAATATAGTAATTCATTTTCACGTTTACTCTTGACGTACAAGTCTCCTACTTTATCTATGCACATTTGCATTGTTTGCTCTGTTATGTCGGTTATTGCTCTTTAAGTTTCTTATATGCTACTTTCTTAGGCAAGAGGCTCTTCTTTACGTCATTGTTCTACCATTTCAGAATCTTTTTGGAAAATGAACGTGTACTGAGCATTGGTACATACGTTCTCTCAAGTACTCTGAAAGTTTTACCGAAGCTTTCCCGTACAGCGTCCGTAATGATTTCATTAACGATAGCATCCCAGATTTCCCTGTCAAAATCATTGCGAAGAGTGTGACTCGTGTTTGTCTGGGGAGTGTGGTTTTGGATGAGTGTATGTCTGGTGGTTTAGGGGTTTAAGACCGAGTTGGGGAAGTCTGTTTTTTAGTGCTTGCCGGGTTAATCCAGTGTGTATGTATGTCTTGTCGGTGTTATTTTTGTTGGGGGTAGGGGAATCTGTGAGTAGAGGTTACTGAAGTGTGAGGCAGAGGCAAGTTGGTGGTTATAGAACGGTGTGAGTGGGAGGGGGTCTCGTGCTGTTTGCATAGAACCGAGCACCGGTCATGTTTAGGTGGGCTGTGCCGAGAGAATTTTGCTTCATTTGCGAAGGAGTTAAGTCTTTGTGGTGGCTACGCTGCCCGTGTTCATTCTGAATGCGCCATTTATTGTGCTTTGCAGTTTTATTGTATGTGATTTCAAGGAGCTGGAAGACTAGGTAAATGAGATATAGTTTAAAGTGAAGCAAAGGAGTTGGTTGTATAGAACGTTGAGGTATTCTTTTTCTTTTCCAAATCTGGTGCGAGTTAGCGTTCCGAGGGCATTTGTGTTGATGTTATTGGTGTGGGAAGTGATTGTCATGTGTGTCGTACTATTAGAATGGTTGATGTTTTGCTCTGTAGGAGATACTGTCTATTCAAGGTGACCGGAGGGTGTGAGCGGGTTTCGTATTTGTCAGGAGTTAAAAGATTAATTAAAACTTCTTTGGAGACGCAGCCATTGTTTCACTTTTTTGTAATGTAGTGCTCCAAGTTTGATGAAGATGCTGTAGTATTAGGTTGTTGTGATGCGATTGTCAGGTTGTCTACATAGGAAAGAACCTTTTATGTTGAGGTTCGCCTGAGGTAATGGGGATGGGGTGGGGGGGGGGTTGTGAAAGATGAGCTTGAGAGTTGGAGTAATAACTACTCCTTGGGGAACTCCACTGTAGAGTTTGTGTTTTACAGATAGTCATTTTGAATAGTTTTGGCATAGCGGCCGGCTATGAGGGTGGCCAATCCCTTTTTGTATTTGTTGTGGAGGATGGTGTCATGTACGTCTTATATAAGGTTGTTTTGGAGAACAGTGGTGTCTAATGCTTTGTTGATGCCTGTTGCCACTATAACTGTGGTGTAAGGGGGGTTGAATCTATCTAGGACAGGTGGGAACTCGGTGTGTTGTGTAATGGTAAGCTAATTGGGTATGAAGCCATGCTGAATGGGTGATAATCAAGTGTTTTGTTTCATTCTGTTGTATTTTTTTCTTTATAGTCTTTGGGTATCGAGGATAGAAATGATATAGAGCGGTAAGATGAGTGGCAACTGGGAGCTTGGAGGATCTGAGGACTGGTATTATGTTGGCAAGTTTCCGGATTTTGGGGATTTTGTTGTGATGTGTAGTTGGAGATGTAGATTGAGAATGTGTTGTATATAAGTTTTGAGATTGGAAATGGATCATAAGAGTAGAGCTCTTTAAGGCTTTAATTGTATTGCTTGTATCATTAGAGGGTAAAGAGTGGGAGGGTACTTGTATCTGGATGCCTTTTGTGAAGGTTTTTCATGGCTATCTTTTGTAAATGGTTTGTGGTTGATATTTTTTAAAGTAGTCTTTCTTAATTATGTTTGTGTGTTCTTCGGGAGAAGGGATTTCATTGGAATGGATCAGGAGTGCGTTATAAGTAGGATCTGGAGTGGAGTGGTGGCATAAGAGTGGATTTCCTTGAATGCATTTCAGAGTTAGTTGCTGTGGGTCTTGTGATTCTCTGTCTTGAGGATTGTGTGCCAGTTTTCAGTTCGTCTCTCACTGATTAGGTTTGTGATGGTGTTGTTTTGAGTGTGGATTTGTTCTCTGATTTTCCCCAAATGCTGAGTATTTTCTCCGAGTTGGATTCTTTGCTTTATGAGGAGTGTGACTTGTGAGGAGAACGCTAGGTTATATTTCATTCAGTGTCGATGAAGTGTGAGACTGCATGATCGTGGTATGAGGATTCATCTGTCCTGAAGTTTTGGTGCTTTGTTTCCATTTGTTGTGTGGTGGTTGGCCACTCTGCTTTCCCGTTGTTTGTGTAAGCTTTATTTTGTTGGGTGTGTTGATTTGATTAGTCTTGATGGAGTGTTATCTGGATGAGCAAGTGGTCAGAGAATAGTTTGCATTGCGCGTTCCACTTGGTCCTTTTTGTGTCGTGCTGGTGAGCAGTTTGTGATGTCTAGCAGTGTCGGGTGATGGTGGTGGTGGGCTGGGAGTCCGGTTGGCCATTAACATAGGTCGAGGCTATTGAGAGGGTACAGTTGGACTATGAGTAATTCACCTTGGGGATGATGGGCGTAGGTGGTGAGAGAAATGGGATGGTGGCTATTGACTTCTACATAAAGCTAGGTGTTGGGTATGCAAGTCATATATATATATATATATATATATATATATATATATATATATATATATATATATATATATATATATATATATATAATTTCTTTTTATGCGGTTGTTACATGGTGGTGTGGCCTCACCGCATCTCGGAACCAGCAGCACGATGTCCCAATATAAGAGAAGGGGATAATTAGGCCTTTTCCTGGAGCCGGAGGCGAGGTTTACATAAGTAAATTTACTTTTTAAGTGTAGGAGGTGGAAGGTAACGGGAAGACACGGAACAATAGACCTGGAGCATGATGAAGATGATACGCGTGTCGAGAGAAGATAGAGTGAGGAAGAGAGGAGGAGGAGAAGAAGAGTGGGGGAGGTTGGACGGGGGATGGAGGAGGAAGTGTGTGAGGAATATAGAAGACAAGGGAATATAAAAGAAAGTGAAGATACTTTATATTGGAGGGAGAGCAGACCATGAATGAAGATAGGTAAGTAGACGGGTAGAAAGCACAGTGAGAAAGGTGGTGGTGATAGACGGAATATGAGAGAGAGAGAGAGAGAGAGAGAGAGAGAGAGAGAGAGAGAGAGAGAGAGAGAGAGAGAGAGAGGCAGCCAAGCGAATACCGTATAAAGACAAGTACGATGAGCTGATCATGGAAGACTAAACGAAAGAACACCTCAGAGGAGCAAGATATTGAGAACGCATGGGAAGACAACGTGAAGACTATGGCACAGCATTGATGGAGTCTTTCAGAAGAGTTTGATAAGAACTGAATGAAATATGCGATACAAATTGACAGGACGAACTCGACGAATGAGCAAATCTAGAAGGGAAAAGGAATCGTATGGAAATGAAAATTAGGAGAACGGATACGTGGATGTCATGATGATGAGGAGGATAGACGGATAAAGAAAGGAAAGACGAAGAGAGAGAGAGAGAGAGAGAGAGAGAGAGAGAGAGAGAGAGAGAGACTTCGGGTGAAAAAGATAGAAGAAAAGAAACGTTCATAGCACAGTGGTAACGAAGATAGACGGATAAAGGAGGAGGAGAATAGAAGAGAGATTAGATAGATAGATATAGATAGATAGAGAGAGAGAGAGAGAGAGAGAGAGAGAGAGAGAGAGAGAGGGAGGCTACATAATGTGAAGAAAAGTATTGATAATGTTGTTGGCGTCGAGCGGAGGACACGGGACCGTCACATCTCCTTTAAGGAAGACTGAAGGAGAGAGATCAGCAATAGAGCCAAGCTTCGACCCGCCAGTTTATTGCTCTCTGATAACCAGCAGCAGCCAACGGCAGCTACACCAGCAGCTAGACGACGACCACCACCACCACCAGCACCAACGACAGATGGACTATCACCACCACCACCCACCACCAGTAGCAACAGCAGAAGCAACAACATTCGACAGAAGCATCAGCGACAGCCAACAGAATCGGTAGGAGCAGCAGTCAGCAGCAGCAGCAGCAGCAATAACAGCAGTGAACAGAAGCAGCAGTAACAGCAACAAGAACAGCAGTCAACAGAAGCAGTAGTCGCAGCAGATGGAAGTTGAGTAAAGGAGAAACAGGAGGAAGACGAGGAATGCAGAGGAGGTAGAAGCTGACAGCAGTAGCAGGAGCGGTAACAGCTGGTGAAAGGAGCGGCAGCAGATGACGGAAGTGTAACAAGAGAAGGATAAGAGGGGGGGGGGGAAAAACAAAAACAGAAAAACGACGAATGAGGAAGAGGCAAGGTTAAGAAGGTGATAGGGAAGTAAGAAGAGAAGTGGGAGATAGGCGATGAGAGTGGTAAGACGTGGTACAGGTAGTGGGAAAAGAAGTGGAAGGGATAGAAGCAGGAGGAAAAGTGTAAAAAAAAAGAGGAGGAGCAGGAGGACGGGAGTCGGAGGAGGTATGTAAGACAGGCGAAGGAAGTACTAAATCAAGAGGGAAAACAGGAGATTATCTGCAGTGAAAAGTATGGAAAGAAGAAGGGATTGAGGACACTGTCAGGTAAATAAGTCTTTGAAACAAGAGGCCATTATTTATTTTATTCCTTTATTTAGTTATAATTATCCTCGGACCAGTCCTGGGATGTTACCCAGAACCCCTTTCTAAAGACTTCTGCAGACCAAGGCTTCGCTACATCCAACAGCAAGATGTGGTGGACTCCTTTGGAGTGGTAAAGGTCCTTGACGAGTCTGTACTCCTATATAGGTAATAACATAGAGACAGCACCCATGTTAAAGGAAGACAGTTCTTTGTGAACAAAAACAGAAAGATGATAAAAAGGAAAGAAGAAGACGAGGCTTAGGAATGAAGACGGAGATAAGATTTTAAGTGAGAATAGGATACAATAAACATTAAAGAAAGAGTGAATCTGGAACAGATATTTGTAGACATGGATGTGCATCAAAGACGAGCGAATATCAGGATACATAGACTGAAAGAAAGCAAGATGAACAAGGTAACTGATGGTGATTGACTTCCAAAGGAAATGAGCGACGCTGGCAAAGACATAGGACAGAGAACAGCGTAACCCGAGCAGCTGATCACCAGAACTACATGACAGACTGAAAGAAGTTTATTGCGACGAAAATATCAACCTTAGAATATATATATATATATATATATATATATATATATATATATATATATATATATATATATATATATATATATATATAAAGAGCGTGGTTGAGAGAGCAGAAGAGGGTGTTTTGAAGTGGTTTGGGCACATGGAGAGGATGAGTGAGGAAAGATTGACCAAGAGGATATATGTGTCGGAGGTGGAGGGAATAAGGAGAAGAGGGAGACCAAATTGGAGGTGGAAAGATGGAGTGAAAAAGATTTTGTGTGATCGGGGCCTGAGCATGCAGGAGGGTGAAAGGAGGGCAAGGAATAGAGTGAATTGGAGCGATGTGGTATACCGGGGTTGACGTGCTGTCAGTGGATTGAATCAAGGCATGTGAAGCGTCTGGGGTAAACCATGGAAAGCTGTGTAGGTATGTATATTTGCGTGTGTGGACGTATGTATATACATGTGTATGGGGGGGGTTGGGCCATTTCTTTCGTCTGTTTCCTTGCGCTACCTCGCAAACGCGGGAGACAGCGACAAAGTATAATAAAAAAAAAATAATATATAATATATATATATATATATATATATATATATATATATATATATATGGTATATTCTATACTACTTCCCATCGTTGGTGGGGTGGCTGGCTGGCTGCCGACCTCCCCAGACAGTGGTGGGTTAGGTGGGTCGCGAGGTCTTTGAGGAGCCAGCTAGAGACGAGCCAGCTCCAGACCACACCAGCCAGCCCTGCGCGCACACACACGCACCAATAGATGACGCTTCCCGTCAATCCATGTACGACCGCGGAGCCAATCCCTGCGTTACCTTGAGGGGCATGAAGGTGCAGGATATATATATATATATATATATATATATATATATATATATATATATATATATATATATGTGGATGGATGGGACGCTTGTAGTGGTAACACTGGCGGATGGTAAGAGGAGATGAGACGCAGTACAGAATGACACAAAATGATTGGAAATGGTCAAAGATATTTTAGCTGTTGACGAAAAGAGATTTTGGGGACGATGTGGAGACGGAAGAAGAGGAAGAAAGATCGGGGCGATTGGGGATTAAAATTGTGGACCTTAGAACATAATGCATGATTGGAAAATAAGGGGAGATAACACGAGCTGTAGCTTAGAAATCAAAAAAGAGTTTTATGAAGACCTTCTGGGGAAGAAGAAGAAGAAAAGGTGAACGTCACAGGAAGAGAGCAGATGATGTCAGCATCTTCAGTGAAGAGAAAATGACTTCCTTAGGAGGCGCGTTGGCTCAGAAGTCTCTCTTGTCGATCGTTATAGCATTCGGAGGAACTTATTACCTCTTCAGAGTCATCGTGGATCACAGTTCCTATATAGACACGTACGAAGATCTATTGATTATTACCTGTGTGTTGCGGGGAGAGTGAGTTTTACACTCGTGTTACCCTGTCTCTCAACCTGGTATATGTGTACCATGTCTTTACTCCTATGTGTGTTTACACACACACACACTCGCACACACACATCAGCCTAAGCCAGATATTAGTTCATCGACCAGCTCCGGGGTGAGGAATTACACTCGCGTAAGAGTGGGTATAGGCCGACTGCCACGCCTCGGATTCGAACCCATACAGGTCCGACCCTTGGGGCTGGCCCGTTGGACGGAGTTCCTTGTGTGTGTGTGTTTGTGTGTGTGTGCGCTTGGCAAAAATGCCGGGCATACCAGCAACCGGATGACCCATTGTTTGCCACGGTAGAGCCATCGGCAGGTCTGCTGGCCTCTTGGACGATGGGAATATTTACATGCAAACGCAGGTGTACGCGACTGCCGACCTGAGAATGGAAATGTGCCTCGAGGAACAGCAGAGAGAGGCCTCTCTCTCTCTCTATCTCTCTCTCTCTCTCTCTCTCTCTCTCTCTCTCTCTCTCTCTCTCTCTCTCTCTCTCTCTCTCAGACCTGGTACTTCATTTGCAGTGGTGAAAAGAATTAGAAAGAAAAAAAAATGGGAGAATCTGTTGGTTAGTGTGGGAGGTGAGTGAGGGAAGTAAGCCATGTGGGTCGTAGACGTGCCCGTGTTATCTGGTGGCAGACGCGGCGATAAGGGAGAGATGAAGAGTGACGGGGTGGGTTTACGGTCCGAATGGTGACGTGGGTGACGGAGGGGGGAGAAGACAGATGCAATAAGCCAGGCAGACTGAATATACCGAGGGAGGTGAAGTGAGACACTAAACCCACCCAAACTCAACCACCTACTTACCCACCCAACTACCTACGTACTTACCTACCTACCCACCCACCCACCTACCTACCCACCCACCCACCCACCCACCCACCTACCCACCCACCCACCTACCTACCTACCCACCCACCCACCTACCTACCTACCCACCCACCCACCTACCCACCCACCTACCTACCCACCTACCTACCTATCCACCTACCCACCTAACTACCTACCTACCCACCCATCTACCTGCCTGCGAATTTTGTGCAACCATTTTTTTTCACAAAAAAAGTCAGGTCTAAGAGTAGCGCTCACCTTAAGTCTTGCTTGATGAATAATAACGGCTTCTCTCCGTCGTCATGCACATTGCACGGCTGTCGGCGCTGGGTTCATCTGGGACTGCCTCTAACCATATATCAAGTTTTCTTTTGTTTCTCTAGTTATTCCTTTCCCGTGATTTATCCTGTTTTTTTTCTATCAAATAATAGCTTTCTTTTTTTTTTGATGAACTTGCGCATATTACTGTTCCATATCTTTTTCCTGGAGTGTTGAAGATCACTACAGCAGCAGACTTGATAACTTTGATCCGTCCTTGGCCGAGATCTCGGCAGATCCTCCTCAGTTATATTCGACGTGTCTTCAGTTTACCGTCATGGGTAAATCATCACGGGTCTCTCTCTCTCTCTCTCTCTCTCTCTCTCTCTCTCTCTCTCTCTCTCTCTCTCTCTCTCTCTCTCTCTCTCCCCCACATCTTTGTGACTTGGTACATTTCGAGATCTTTTTCAACCACCCATGATAGCTTTTTGTGTTCGAGTTCCTCCTCAATCTTGCTTATGAAGGGTATGCGAATTCTCTCCAAATTTGCTCATTTCCATTGGATTAACCGGTGTCCAAATATACACCAGTGTTCAATTTGGCTTCCCATATATAGAAGATTATAAAAAAATTTCGTCGATTGCTTTCTATATCACATTTTGAGTTGTCATTATCAGACCACTCATATTTTCGTCTATTGCTTTCTCTATCTCATTTTGAGAGTTTTCTCATTATCACGCCGCTCATATTTTTGGCTAGATATAGTACTTTATTATCACTGTGCTTCTTGAATTATTGTTGATCCACGTATGTTATCTCCTGCAGTGGATATATGACGGTTTCTTCGCCTTCATAGCCTCTCCCAGTCGGGCCTTCGTAGAGGAGCCAAAGATGTTAATATTGTTAATTACTCCAATGTCTTGTTTGCTAAAATTTCTCTAAAGTGGTGGCCTTCGTTAATGTAACTGTTAAACCATATGTCATGCTATGACTTTGTGTGTGTGTGTATATATATATATATATATATATATATATATATATATATATATATATATATATATATATATATTTATAATGTCTTTCATGGAGTTTGTTTGATGCCAGGCTAATTAGTCTATCCTGCTTTGTGTATTTTCTTGTGTACCATTTGTGTGTATATCTGGTACATTGGATTGATCCCTGGTCACAGCTTTGTTTCATTAACGTTTTCGAAAGTTTTGTTAATGTTCCCATTGTTTTCTCGTAAGCATACGTGGGATTTCATCTTCGCATCGAATTGTCTTTTGAGTTGGTCATTTGCTTCAGTTATGTTGCTTTCAAGTATTTCAATATCTGTAATGACATGCTCATTATATAGATTAGATATTTCATTTATATATGTTTTTTTGTGCTAAACACAAACTTCCACAGTTTGCTTTGCATGTGGCATACTTTCTAGGGGTCACGTATATAATTTTGTCCCACTTTGAATAGCCTAGTTTCTGGTAATCTGCACGTACCTGTAAGGACAGGATTTTGGGGGACCATTTTCATACTTTTTATTACTTTTTCCTCGATTATTGTTAGTTCTTTTCTATACGAATCCATAATTTCATTATCGCCGTTTTCCTCCTAATTTTCTTCTCGTTCTTCTGCCTTTTGTCTGCTTAATGCTTCTCTTTTATCATTCTCTTCATTTTCTTCTGCTCATTGCTTGTTATCGCTCTATGGCCTATCCGTCGCTTGACATTATTTTTGCTTGATGTTGAGTAGTGGACGATTTCCTCAGTTCTCTTGTTCATCAGTGTTGTGTTCGATTTGGTATTATTGCTGGAGAAGAACTCATCCCAGTGTGTTGCCAACGTTTCGGGGCACGAGCCTCTCACCAATGTGTCAAAACAGAAGCTCTGGTTTGCTCAGTTCCTTCGATTCCTCCGTTGTTACGTCCTGCTTGTCGTCGTCTGTGTCCACTCTGTATCATGTGGTTACGTCTGTGATGTTGTGATCACGTTGTGAAATGGTATTTGGCCGCATTAGTGTTTGTTTCTCTTTGTGTTGTGAGCGACTTGAATCATCTGTGACGTGTTGTTTACTTATCTAGATTCATGCCTGCGTCCATAACCCGTTGGTCTCGATCCCATTGAACAGAATGGAACGCTGAAATCACCTGACTTAATCCCTCTCCGCCCGGGTTTGTCTTCACCTCTCAGTAGCTCCTCTGTCTATAAGTTAGAGAAAGAGAGAGTAAGAGGAGAGGGGAGCTGAGAAGAGTGGGGATTGGGTTAAACTAGACGATGTTAAACAAAGATACTGATAAGAAGAGGAAGAGGTGTAAGTTGCGTGGGAGAGAGGGAGTATTGGAAAAGAAAGAAGAGGACTGTCTATGAAGGTGTAAAGAAACAGAGTAATGGGAATTCTTGGGAAGGAGAAGGAAAGGTCTGTGATGAGAGAGGAGAGAAATGAGAGGAAGGAGAGCAAGTGAGACCTGAGATATGAGGGGGAAGTATAAGTGTAGGAATTTACGATGAAAAGAAAGTATTAGAGTAAAAAAGAAAAAAAGAAATAGAGAAGGACAGAAGGTTAGAAGACGTATCAAGGCGTCAAAAGAGAATATGAGGCAAGGTGGCACACGGGTGAGAGGAGAAAGACATTTAACAGACAGAAGGAAATTATATTGTGTGTGTGAGAGAGAGAGAGAGAGAGAGAGAGAGAGAGAGAGAGAGAGAGAGAGAGAGAGAGAGAGAGAGAGAGAGCGGGTGGGGGTATAGGTGAGGTGATGGAGAAAGAAGAGACGTGGAAGTCTCTAGGTAAGAGAGATACAGAGGACGGAAGTGAGAGACTACTGGTAGGTAAGGGGTAGGGAAGAGGTGAGAGACTGTTTCTTTTCTTTTTTCCTTGATGAGTTATACGAGACAGATGTACGACTTTGTTGATGAGAAAGATGAAAGATGCGTTGGCTAACGGAGGCGCGCGAGAGAGAGTGGGACGGTTTAGAGAAAGGTGAGTGAGGGAATATGATGGAGAGAGGGAGAGAGATTTAGGGTGAAGGAGAGAGAGAGAGACGCGGTAGAGGTGGAGGGAGAGATCTGTACGACGCACTGCAGACGAATCATCATTAATAGAGCGAGTCTTCGACTGACGGGTTTATTACTCCAAGACAACGTGTCGACAGCTCGGGTGAAGTGGGATGGGGAGGGCGAAGTGGGAAGGGATGACCGGCGTGGCGATGGGAAAGGGGGAGGAACAGGGATAGAAGCGGGGAAGGGTTAGAGAGAACGTTTGTTGATTTCGGAGGTTTGAAAAGGTCTGGAAAAGGATGCAATAATGAGATAGACGAGATTCCAGCTACCAAAAGGTCTAGTGTACTGACAGATCACAATCGTACAACCAACAACCCCAGCAATATCGAGGTAACAGCCCTTGGAACACCAGCCATGGTTGTATGTTGTGATAGTCCATCATAACCCCAGCTAGTCGACGCTCGGTCGGACTTCGATCAGCTTTCGAAGATGTAACTCGAAGCAGCATCGAAGTCCCGTCTTGGTGGTACTGCAGTGGGGGTTCCGTAGTCAGAAAATTCCGTCTTCATTTTCGAAGAAAACGAGACCCGCCGGTAGTGAAGTCGTTTTTACCACGATTAAAAAAAAAAAAGAAAAAAAAATAGAAAAAAAAACGTCGAACGGTATTTCAAAGTGATTTATTAGAGTTGCAACATGAGCTTGGACGACTTGAAGGATAGCATTAGCATTGTTCACGGTAATACATGAAAACTTTTGCCGTCTCAAGGAACCAAAGAATGATAAAACAGCCTCTCCTTAGAACAGGCTTGCCCTACGGGATGTCACTGTTCACCTACGGGATGTCACTGTTCACCTACGGGATGTCACTGTTCACCTACGGGATGTCACTGTTCACCACAATTGCGATGAACATCTGCCCAGATATGCCACATGGCAAAAAAAAAAAAAAAAAAAACTGGATTTGATAGTAAGTTAGGACTACCAGTGAACCATGATGTAGATGGAGGAGTATTTAAAGGAATATTTGATTTAACAGTGAACAAGGATTAAAACTATTTTGTAATAAAAGTTATCCAATCTAAGAAAAAGACATACAAAACCATGTCTCAAGACTTACCATTCGCTACAAAGTCGTCACAAAATCGCCAGAGTTGGTTACTAGCGAATTTATATATATATATATATATATATATATATATATATATATATATATATATATATATACACCAGAAACTGCAGAAGCAAAGAAAATCCGTGATATTTCGTATATTACTTCGTCGTATAACAATATTTCGCATTCCTTCCCTGCTTCCCTTTTCTCACATTGTGCTACTCAATCTTTCTCGTTATTTCTGTTCACAGGCCTCTTTCACAAGCTCACTCACTCTCGACTCTTCTTTCATACATTTGTCGTTTTCATTTTTCCAAAAGTGCCACTACTAAACGTCCACACTCGCCTCCGCTAAGAAACGATCCACCCATCCACCTGCTTCTGACCCCCTTAGCCTATGGCAGATCCACCAGCTGTCCAATCCACTTCTGCCAACTCGCGTATAATCCAGAGTAATGTTCGTTTAACCCCCCCCACCCCCCCCCCATGAATACTCAATACGTTTTCTAAACCAGGTATTGCCAATCACCAGTCCTATATCAGCACAGAGCTAGACACAGGGTACCCCAAATATCTTTCCAGTTATCAACTCGACTCACACATCAACCATTCTTGTGTTCAGATCTCCATTGTAATACCGCGTCTTGCACCTTCCCCCCAAAGAATATACCCATTTCTTCTCTCATTATATATGTATATATATATATATATATATATATATATATATATATATATATATATATATATATATATTCCTATGAGTCCACGGGGAAAATGAAACACGAAAAGTTCCCAAGTGCACTTTCGTGTAATAATCACATCATCAAATGGCGTCCTAGCTTCGTCTCTTCGATGTATATCAACTGACTGTTATATTTCTCTCTTGTGTCTCCCCTGATGATGTGATTATTACACGAAAGTGCACTTGGGAACCTTTCGTGTTTCATTTTCCCCGTGGACTCATAGGAATATCTTGATCACACGCAAAATTGTGATCCTTTCCAATATATATATATATATATATATATATATATATATATATATATATATATATATATATACACACACACACACACACACACACACGATGTCAAATAGCTATGTTCCGTTGACACTAAGCCTCACGTTTCTCTTCCCTTTTCTCTTTCTTATTTTCAGAAGCACGTAAGACGGTGACGAAATCTCCCTCTGCCACAAGCTCGTAATATAATGCTCTGAGCTGCCTCATTTGGTGGCATAAAACCCCTGGTATGCGCAACGGCCGCCCAAGACTCATTTTAGTGATTGCAAAATGAAATGTGCATTTAGTGGCTCTTTCGGCGGGGTCGTGATCTGGACCTGGCGTCGTAAAGTGCGATTCCGAGGCGATACTTGAGATTGCCTCTACGTGTTTACTTAAGGGACGAGTCTCTCGCTCTCGGGTGCAAATCGAATCAGCTTCGACTTTACGAGTCTGTGTTGCCAGATCGTGTCTTTTTTTTTTTATTATTATTTACATGGATCATCCACCTTATCTATTCTTCTTTTTTCCACTAAATTTTTCCTTCTTTGATCTTTTAGCTTGAGATATATTTTGCTGTTTGATATTTTTAAGGTTATAACGTTTTATGGACTACAGTGGTGTAGTGATTAGCCGTTCCTGGCTGTGAAGCATTCACGGGCGCCGCCCAGGGTCGAGCGCAGGGGTTCGAATCCTGGTTGCGGCGGATGGTCCACAGTCAACCCAGCTGTTCGTCGACCCCGAGGGGTTGGTCGATGAAGTGGGTAATTGGCTCAGGCTAGGATATATGCCTCGTGATCGGGTATGTCATCATCGGTGCGTATAGTGTTATGCGTCATCTCGTCACCGATACTTCCCCCTTTTAGGGGCGTCTTCCTTTGGTCGACCCCCGACATCGGCATCATCCCGTCATCGGCAGCACTAGTCCTCCTCCTTCATCGGCATCGCCACCACCCACACCATCGGCACCACCCACTCCATCGGCACCACCCACACCATCGGCACCACCCACTCCATCGGCACCACCCACTCCATCGGCACCACCCACTCCATCGGCACCACCCACTCCATCGGCACCACCCACTCCATCGGCACCACTCTAGTATATACGCTTCTCCCAGCGACAATCGGTTTCATTATCGACACCACTCCAGTCCGTCATCGGCCCTTGCTTCCCCCCCCCCCACGCCCGCAACCGCGCCCGCACGGCGAGGGCGCGGGAGTGGGTATGAGCAGCAGCAGCCGAGCCCCCATGGCAATTAGGACTAAGAGGGGTCTGCACAAAGCCTGGAGGAAGCCGTGATGAAGAGCAGCGGATATTTTGCCGGTTATCAAAGAACTTTTCTTATTACTGCTCGTGGAGGACCTTTCCTCCCCCCTGGCCATCTCTGTCCCTTCCTCGCGGAAAACAATCTCATCTTCATTCAACGGCTCTTTAAAAAAAAGTGGACTTTGGAATCATAATCCGAATATTGGTGCTCAAGTCGTCTTGTCCAGAGAGGGCCCGCCCTCCTCCTCCTCCTCCTCCTCCTCCTCCTCCTCCTCCTCCTCCTTCCGCCAGGAGATGGAGACACCCCCCCCCCCCCATCATCCCCAAAAGCCAGCGCTACCAAAGGGACGTCGTCTCCTCCTCCTCTTCCTCCTCCTCCTCCTCCTTCGTCATGAACCGTGACAGCAGAAGACCATCCTGCTTATATATATATATATATATATATATATATATATATATACACCCTCAGTGTATGTAGAAGGTTTAGGTGTTTATGTCCCTCCCTCTTCTCCCTTGAGCTTACAATTTGACGGACTGACGGTGTTAAAAAAGAGAGAGAGAGAAAAAAAAAGGCAACAAAAGCCTTTGAAAAAAAAAAATCATCATCTCTTCTTCTTCTTCCCCCTCTTCCCCCTTCCCCTCCCACCTTCCCCTCCACGTCTTGAGGGGAAAGTGTTCAAGAGTGGCACCATAATGTACTTTGGCGGCACTGGGCCCGGCCCGGCTCGCTTCCACCTATCAATAAAATGGAACATCAAAGGTGGCCGGCCTCCAGCTCCCTCCCCCTTCCTTTCTCCTGCACTCCTGGGAAACAATGGGGACGAAGTGGAGGACACACCAACTTCCCCTCCCCCTTCCTCCTCCTTCCCCCTCCTCCTTCCTCCTCCCCCTTCCTCCTCCTCCTCCTCCTCTCCCTTCCTCCTCCCTCCCTCCTTCCTCCTCCTCCTCCTCCTACTCCAACCCATCATAGTCTGGACTAAAATATTCCTGGGAATTCCTAATATGAGTGGGGGAGGAAGAAGGAGGACCCGGCCACACACACACACACAGACACACACACACACACGTACGTCCTAAGACCGATCTTCACACGATGACGAAGGGAATAATGGCCTCTATATCGCGCCTCCGGATGTGATCTGCATTCGGTACAGCCCAGTGAACCCCGGACAGATAATGTTATCTGATGATGATAACTGTGATAGCAATTACGTGGGAGAAGGTTGCAACAGTGTCATGTGATGTATATTCTCATGAATAGATTCGTTTTTAACCAAATATTCGTGAAAAGATTAGTTTTTAACCAAATATTCTTGATAAGATTTGTTTTAACAAAATATTCCTGAATAGATTAGTTTTTAACCAAATATTCTTGAAAAGATTAGTTTTTAACCAAATATTCTTGAAAATATTAGTTTTTGACCAAATATTCCTGAATATATTAGTTTTTAACCAAATATTCCTGAATATATTAGTTTTTAACCAAATATTCCTGAATATATTAGTTTTAAACCAAATATTCCGGAATAGATTAGTTTTTGACCAAATATTCCTGAATAGAATAGTTTTGACCAAATATTCCTGAATAGAATAATTTTGACCAAATATTCCTGAATAGAATAGTTTTGACCAAATATTCCTGAATAGAATAGTTTTGACCAAATATTCCTGAATAGAATAGCCTCGACGAAATATTCCTGAATAGAATAGTTTTGACCAAATATTCCTGAATAGATTAGCCTCGACGAAATATTCCTGAATAGAATAGTTTTGACCAAATATTCCTGAATAGAATAATTTTGACCAAATATTCCTGAATAGAATAGTTTTGACCAAATATTCCTGAATAGAATAATTTTGACCAAATATTCCTGAACAGAATAATTTTGACCAAATATTCCTGAATAGAATAATTTTGACCAAATATTCCTGAATAGAATAATTTTGACCAAATATTCCTGAATAGAATAGTTTTGACCAAATATTCCTGAATAGAATAATTTTGACCAAATATTCCTGAATAGAATAATTTTGACCAAATATTCCTGAATAGAATAATTTTGACCAAATATTCCTGAATAGAATAATTTTGACCAAATATTCCTGAATAGAATAATTTTGACCAAATATTCCTGAATAGAATAATTTTGACCAAATATTCCTGAATAGAATAGTTTTGCCCAAACATTCCCGATTAGTCTCGGCAAAATATTCCTGAATTGATTAGTTTTGACCAAATATTCCTGAACAGATTGTCTCGATCAAATATTCCTGAATAGATTAGTTTCGACCAAATATTCCTGAATTGATTAGTTTTGACCAAATATTCCTGAATAGATTAGTTTCGACCAAATATTCCTGAATAGATTAGTTTCGACCAAATATTCCTGAATAGATTAGTTTTGACCAAATATTCCTAAATAGATTAGTTTCGTCCAAATATTCCAGATAGATTTGTCGCTACCAAATATTTCTGAATAGATTAGTTTTGACCAAATATTCCTGAATAGATTAGTTTTGACCAAATATTCCTGAATAGATTAGTCGACCAAATATTCCTGAATAAATCAGATCCCGTTTCTGCCATATACTCTCGCCTTAAATGAATGCGCATCGGTTTTTTGAGGATCTCGGCAGGTTCGTGAGGCTCACTGGCCAGAGAAGGCAACGTTTGACTCGTTCATGATGCTGCCATGCGCTTAAATGACAAGGCTACAAGCCATACACCAGAGAGAGAGAGAGAGAGAGAGAGAGAGAGAGTAGCTGCGTGCGATCACACACAATTTTGTCATGAGGCAACGCTAATGTGCACTCGTCATTGCACACACACACACACACACACACACACACACATATATATATATATATATATATATATATATATATATATATATATATATAATTCTTTTTCTTTTAAACTATTCGCCATTTCCCGCGTTAGCGAGGTAGCGTTAGGAACAGAGGACTGGGCCTTTTTTGGAATATCCTCACCTGGCCCCCTCTGTTCCTTCTTTTGGAAAATTTAAAAAAAAAGAGAGGGGAGGATTTCCAGCCCCCCCGCTCCCTCCCCTTTTAGTCGCCTTCTACGACACGCAGGGAATACGTGGGAAGTATTCTTAATCCCCTATCCCCAGGGAATCCCCTATCCCCAGGGATATATATATATATATATATATATATATATATATATATATATATATATATATATATATATATATATATATGTGTGTGTGTGTGTGTGTGTGTGTGATTTGAGAAGCTGTATTGCCCTTCGTCCACGCTATAGAGTTCGAAATCGTGTTAATTCAATAGTCAAATGTCTAGATAGCGTCTGCTTGATGTGTCTGCACGTTTACTAGAATATACCCCATTCTCCCCTCCCCCGTAATTAGGACTAATTTGAGACAAAATGAACCAAATAGAAGTGGTCGGCGTGCATATGAAGCTAGAAGACGAAAAATAAATCATCATATAATATTCTTCTCATATTATTTCCTATTTTTTTTTTTTCCCTAGTCTGATAAACTGGCATGAAAAAGCAAATATGTAATTTCACTGGAGATCTCATTTTTCTTTCCTTTAGTGGCTTACTGTCAAAATTAGTTATAACGAAGTTACGAGGTTTAGTTATACATGAAAAAAAAAGATAACTGGAATAATGCATTGTTTATGCTTGGGAATATATATATATCTATCTAAACGAAGGATAAAGTTCGACCTTACAAGGTTTATTTATTTTCTTATTATAAGTAATTAAAGGTCATTGACAGAGGAGCGTTAGGGAAGTAAAAACAATTAGGTTAATATTTTTCTTTTTCCTTTTTTTTTTTCTTCCAGTTTTTGACAAGATGTTTGCAAGATGTCAAGAAATGGTTAGGCGAGTGACTTTAAAACTCACGACAAGACACGAACAGAGAGAGAGAGAGAGAGAGAGAGAGAGAGAGAGAGAGAGAGAGAGAGAGAGAGAGAGAGTGGAGAAAGTGATAGCAGTCTTCCACTTCACAGTTCAGCCGTACAGTAAGAGTAGTAATGACAGAGTAACAGCTGTCAGCTCAGCTCCTCCCGAGATGCAGCGCCAAAGTACTCGGAGCCTTGACCAAAAACTGGAGTGAAGGACATCCAGGCTGGGAGGTGTTTTAAGAATGGGCCTTCCAGGGTTAGGGCGGTGGAGGGTTGGGCATAAACTGGTCTGCCAGCGAGTTGATAGCGAGTGCCGGCCATTTCTAGAATGGTCTGAAAGGCTAATTCATGTCATAGAAAGTTGAGGAGACGTAGCTCCCCCCTTTTCCCCCACCACAAAGATTTCGAGTCCTTGGCTAAAGACGGATGTATGGTGACTGTGTGTGTGTGTGTGTGTGTGTGTGTGTGTGTGTGTGTGTGTGTGTTTACTCGCGTATACATGGAGTGCGAGCCTGCCGTCCATATCTTGAAGATAGTTGGTCATATACTAAAGACTTGAATTTGACCTCTCAACTGCCATTGGTCGTAAAGGCCTTCATCATAAAGTTATAACCATCAACCGAAAAATTTTTAACATTTTCTTCAGATTTTTAAGACCACTTGCACATTTGATATTAAATGACCCATTTACGTTAGAGAGAAACGATATATATATATATATATATATATATATATATATATATATATATATATATATATATATATATATATATATTATCCCTAGGGATAGGGGAGAAAGAATACTTCCCACGTATTCCCTGCGTGTCGTAGGCGGCGACTAAAAGGGGAGGGAGCGGGGGACTGGAAATCCTCCCCTCTCGTTTTTTTTAATTTTCCAAAAGAAGGAACAGAGAAGGGGGCCAGGTGAGGATATTCCCTCAAAGGCCCAGTCCTCTGTTCTTAACGCTACCTCGCTAATGCGGGAAATGGCGGATAGTTTGAAAGAAAAAGAAAAGAAATATATATATATATATATATATATATATATATATATATATATAATATTGACATTAAATGTATATTGAACGATTATACTGGAAACCTAGATAATGTGTTTGATAGGTGATTTTACTAGAGTGAGATTCTAATAAAAGTACATCACAAATACGTTATTTAGAATCGTATAGTAACCTTTGTGCCATCGATTTGCATCGTAGAATTCATATGTCCACCATGGAACTGAGAGCCTGGCCAGCGACCACTGCATCGACGTATTTATAAAAGGGTAACTTCTCTATTTGTAAATGGATCCCTCTTGGTTATAATATGCATAAAACATTCCATCTCGTTCCCCAAAGACAGCAACATCATGCGCGTCACTGTTCATGAGACTACTTAACATGCAAATCCCATAGATATTTTTTTTTTCCCTTCCTCTATATGTATAAAGACATACGAGCCAAGTATGGAATGGAGACTGTCGTTTGATACCAAAAACTTGCAGCGGAATATTTTTGCTGTTTACTGACGTGGATAAGATTCTTCTTTCTTTCGTTCTCTCGTTACTTGTATTTCTCCCTAATTGTTATAAATGCTATGCAAGTCTTAGGTGCTATCCAAGCCACTGTCTTAGGGCTTCCTAGGCTTGCATGACATCTAAATGCTATCTATGCAAGCCAAGGTCCTGTGGTGTATGTACCAAAATCTAGGCCAGGGTTTGATTATTATAAGGGTCTATGTTCCTGGTGCCGTGAAGGAACGTTCGGGTCGGTTTCCATTCGTCTTCTTCGAGATATCAGAAGGGACAGTGAAGAAGTAATCACCAAGTTCTGACGATCAGACATAGAGATAAAAGTCACGTCATTGTCTAGTATACGAATCGAATCGGATGCCATTGTGTATTTTCAATCGCTGGTATGAAATATGTACAAAAAACATAACACTGTCTGGTGTAGGGAGTCTCATCCAACACAGATGGAATCTTTTGAACAAGTGGTTGAGAGAGAGAGAATCAAAATAATCTGCAGATTTAACAGAGTAATTACCACGAACTGGAGGACATTTTTTTATTTCTCTCTCGACGACATCAAAGTTGTGTTTCTATTCCCGATATCAACAATGCACTTGAGACAATATAAACATTTCCCCTCCGGCATTTTCTCATTTCCTCCAGCGGCCTCTGCATCAAGTGAAGTCTGTTTACACGCACCCATAAAAGGCCCGAACACAAAATCCTATATCACCCGGACTCAGGATTGAGCCTACTTGCAGCCGCCTTTTTATTGCAGCAATTTTCGTGTCTCTCCCTCAGTTTGGTTCATTACACTGGTTTACTGGGAGGGTGGGTTTTCGTCCCAGTGCGACGCTGCCCAAAATCCAACGAAAACACTTTGGGGGGGTTCCCAGGGCGTCTTCGTCCACTTCGAAGCGCTTCTGTGTCTCTTCTTCTTCTTCTTCTTCTTCTGTCTCATTCTTGTTCTTCTCCAGCTAATGAACGTGGGTTTCTTTACGAGTCTTACAGTTGGCTTTTCGTGTCGAATGTTCATCGTCTGATGAAGGTCGTCAGCTGGTACTACGATGGGAGGAGTGTGTCGTTTCGTCTGCTTGGAAGTTTGTCCTTTTCTTTCTTTCTTCCTGTCGGTCGTCATTCTGGGCGTCTTCTGACGGTGCGTCAAGAAGTTTTACAGTGAGTTGCGTGCGATACAGATCGCCAGGTTCCTTTATGGTGTCGCTCAGGCTGCCTCCATTTCATCCAGACAGACCCCATTTAACAGCCAAATAACCCAGGGAAATACACTCGGTATCTCATCTGTGACTAATTTCCCATAAAAAGGGAAGGAAATGCGAAGGTGAAGCGAGCGAACGTAAAGTACGGAGCAGCAAGTCTGCCGACGAAGTCGAGCGGCATCTCGACGAAGAGAAACAGGATCCATTCCTCCTTTCATGGCCAGTCCGTAATTGACGGATTGAGAAGCGGTGGAGGGCCGATGGGCGATTGAATGAAGAAAGAAAAATAGAAATGTCAGGTAGTTCTCTTGATTTGCTTGGTTTCTCGTTGTCGGCTCATAGAGGAATTCCAGTCAATATATTTCATATAACCTGAGAGAGTTTTAATCTCCACAGGCCCCCACAGGCGTTACTGTGTTAGATTGATTTGTCTGCAGTTCTACAAGGAGAGTAAAGGGAGAGTGTTATCGTAGGCGATGTGAGAGGCTGTACAGCGTCCGGACATTTGGAATACTGAGAGTGAGAGAATATTCTGTCGGTCGGGAATTACAAGTTCGACTGTGTAGGGTGAGAGAGAGAGAGAGAGAGAGAGAGAGAGAGAGAGAGAGAGAGAGAGAGAGAGAGAGAGAGAGAGAGAGAGAGGCGCTGCTTAAATACAAATAGGGTCGTCTCACGGTGGATGATATGCCACACTCTACGTCCACTGGTGGCAGTAGGTAACTACAAGTTTTCGTATGTATTACAAGTTCATTGGAACCTCTATATGTGTGTATACATGTCGGGATCTACAGGTCCAGTGGCAGCACGAGATGATGCTACACGTCGGCTTCGTATTTCTATAGGCCAAGTGGTGGTACGTAGTACTTCAGGTCGGTCCACAGGCAGTACTAGGTGATCATCAGGAGGAATTTATCATCGTCACGTATAGCCTGATATTCCTCTGTCCAAAAGGAAGTGTGATTAACTTTGTCGTTTCCCTCGGGCTCTGGTAGATTTCTTCTGGTCTTTGGCCAAAATTGTCTCCAATAGCATTTGTTCTACATTTCTCTCTCTCTCTCTCTCTCTCTCTCTCTCTCTCTCTCTCTCTCTCTCTCTCTCTCTCTCTCTCTCTCATAATCAAAATACTTTAACTTTTTCTCCCTGCTTTTACATCCGTTTCTATTTGTCTTTCCCATCTAATTCATCCTTCGAAAGATCTCTGTCTTTGCGTCATCTCCTGATGCATCCCAGGCTAATCCTAGGTTTTTTTTAAGTTTATAATCTCTCTCAAGAGTCCAGAAAGCACGCGCCTCTCTCTCTCTCTCTCTCTCTCTCTCTCTCTCTCTCTCTCTCTCTCTCTCTCTCTCTCTCTCTCTCTCTCTCTCTCTCTATTCAACCCACAGCCTCCGGACATCATCATCGCTAATATTTTGATGGATGTGTTGCTTTGAGGTTACGCCTTCCTCCACTTACTACTCCAGTTTTTCTTTTGCCTTAGGTCGGAAACTTTCCCTTTCATTTTGAATTAAAGACATTGGTAGTAGAGAATCCTAAGGAAGGGGGGGGGGGGGGCGGAGAGAGTCTCATCGAATTGCATCAACCATCGTTCTGTTTCTGTGACTCCTCGATGTCACAATGGAGTTCAAGTCTTCGTACTTTGTGTTCGTTCATGCACTCCGAATCTTCGTATCTTCCGTTTCATCACCAGTTTGGTGTACCGCAAGGTAAATCATGCGTAATGGTGATATAATTCCCGACATCACATTTTCTTTTTTTTATTTTTCTCTTGAGAAATTTTATGATGTAATCGTGTCTTAACGGTGAATAATTTTGTGAATAGGTTGAAAATCTGATTTTTACGCCTCCAGCTTTCTGTCTTGCTCCCTCAGTCTCTTATCTGTCACCTGTCCATTATCGTAATTCTTCACTGACCGCTCACTCATTTTTCCCCATCAACATCGCCCTTCCTTAGAATTCTTGTCTGTTTCGTACCCTCGTCTCCTTCATTTTACTTATTTTCTTCTACAAACAACTCATTTCGTCAGTGAGCCGATGACACCGCAATCCCCCACTTCTTTCAAATCTCCTCAATTTTCCTCACGCAATCTACGGTAAGTCTAGCCTCATATACTTCAAATTCGTATATTTGGACTCCATTTTCTGGGAAGAGACGTGAAGGAGACGTACCTAGTTGGGTTCAGCGTGTCTGAAACCCATTTTCTTTCCATTTTCTTTGGCTCTGCGATTCCTTCAGCCAACGTAAGTCTATTTATGATCACCGTCTTGCCTAACCTACCCTGGACACTCCACAGTGTGTGAATATCTAAGTCTCTCCAAAGACTAGGAAATCTTCCGTCTGATGTTGAAGATTATAATCTTCCACTGGGCTATAACTCTCTATACAAAGGGAACCGATTCGCCCTTGAGTGGAGCGCTGCTCTCGCATCTGGGACAATGTCACAGGCTCCATGTAATCAGTTCGTAAAACGTAGTTGAGTCTGAAGAAGTTCAGCTTATCAAGTTCTCCCACCTTGACTTCGAAACGTGACTTTTATTTTTTTTTTTAACACGTCTGCTGCCGCTGACGGAGTAGGCGCTGTTGCCCTTTCTCTCTTCTACATATATTGCTTCGGTTTCTGCTTTCTAGGGGTTGCGCTTGCGAGCCTTCACAGTTTATCTCGCTTCTCAGTTTTCGAGAAGCTCTCCGCGTCGTGTGATTGCTGTGCGGTCATCGGTAACTCAGAGATAGACTCAGGTTAGACATATTTTTCTCTAAACCGAAAAAAAGAATGGATATCTTCACCATCTTATGTCTTTCCACATATTTTTCTTTGTCTAAATCGAAAAAAAAAAGAAAAATGGATATCATCACCATCTAATGTCTTTCTTATAACAACCTGTTCATATATTTTTCAAAAAAAGGCCAAACCATTCCTATACCTTGACAGCTCCTTTTTTTTTTCTTCCTTCGCCTTACCACTCGTACAGGCAGTACATCATACACAACACACCCGTCCAACCTAAATGCCTCCATCTACTCGAAGACACACATATCCGAGACCTGGTCTTCTTCCTGAAGGCTCACCAGAGAACGGTTTGTCATCGACAAAGAAAAAGAAAAAGAAAGAAAAGAAAAAAAATTCCCGTGTGAGGCTTGGACCTTGCGAGTCCTTAAAGAAAATCAGTCAAAAACTTTTAAACTTTTTTTTCCGTGTTTTTTTTTTTACTTTTTTTTTTTCAAGCTCTTCAGACTCGAAGTATGGCCTGGATGAGCGAGCACTTTCGTTCGTAACAAAGAAAATGTTATGTGTCAGATAAACATTAATGAAGAAAATATGTGAAATTTTTTCTTAACGTGGCGGAGCGATTAATGAAAATGTTTATGTAGTGATGAATATTTTGATTACATGTTGGCGTAAGTTTTTAGTCTCTTAGACTAATGCTGAGAGAATATTTGCACAAACAGCCGATGGACGGTTACGGTCGGGTTAATGTCAGTAAACACATTCAACATATCACAGAAACATTTAAAACATTCCTATGTGCCATTATATATTTATTAAATAATTCAAATCGTCCGTATTGACGCATGCTGTCGGGCACATCACGCAACTTTTGGCAGATAGAGAAGGTGATTCTATTGCGAAATTTTAGTCACTCGTTACCTTACGTTTTCTATGCCTAAATACCATTGTAAATTACTTTTAAATCAAGACAGGATAAGATGTGGCATTAGGTGTGATTCGTATAAGGCCTTCTTTAGAAAGAGAATATATTGGTCACTGTTAGCAGTTATAGGACTCCCGCAGCGCTCAGGGAGCCAGCCACTTCCACAGGATGGCACCACGCGTCAAAAATGTGGCGAACTCGAGACAATTGTTCAAGTGTCATCAGTGTGGGAGCTGCGTCTTGGGCATGAAGTGAGGGAAGTGGGTCTTCTGTTATACTGACACGGTATATGCGCCATGTTGGAGATATGGGTGGTGTGCAGAACATAGAAGAGGAAGGGTGACTGTATATCTGTAGAGTTTAGTATCACGTGTGTGTGTGTGTGTGTGTGTGTGTGTGTGCTGGAATGGTGTTTAAGTCTGGGCTGAGACGACAGGCGTTTCGTATCTGTGAGGTCATACCGATGTGTCGTGGGTGTGCAAAAATGCTCTGCTTGTTGGGAGGAAAAATATAAGGGAAGGGGGGAGGTCTTCATTGACCACACGTAGTTGAATTCTGAGGCACTGGTTAAGTTCTTATCTCTACTTGATGTTTCGTATAGTTGATTATGGTGACAAGGGTGTCTTGTGCTTTTGCGAGGAACTAAGTGCCGAACAAATTATGATGAGATTGTAACGGGAGTGTATATTTTCTTTACTACCACATTGCTGGCGATGAATACGTGAGGCGGTTTGACTCTCCTGTTCGAGGATGTGGTTGGTGTGTGGCTGATTTTTTTCTGGGGGACTCGTGTTTCAGGAATACGTGCGTGAGTTCTTTGGGAGAAGGGTTGTTCCTTTTCGACCTGAAATGCTTCATATGTGGGAGCGAGGGTACGTCTGGAGGAGTGGGTTTTCTTTATTACACGCCAGAGTTAATTGTTTGTGTAGATAAATAGATACATAGATGAATAGATAGGTAGATAGATAGATAGATAGGCGCTACCGTACTCCGCGTGCTTGAGTCACACCGCCAGTGAAAAGTCACCTTTGGTGAGGCTGCATCTTCATTTGACGAAACCAAACGGTCTCGTTAAAGAACTTCTCACTTCAAAGGAGCCATCCTGTCCCTGCCACTTAGTGCAGCGCAGCCTCGGAGGTGGAGGAGCCTTTGGATGGAGGGGGTCATGGGGTCATATACGTGAAGGTGAAATCGCACGTCAGTAGGAGTTCAAATAATTCTCTTTATTAGTTCTTTACACAATACACGTTTCGCATAGACAATTCGCCTCATCAGGTGAAAACAGCTTAGAAAGTAGGACATCCTGTTGCCGCCATACCAGAGTATACGCTGACCTGACCGTTAAAGGGAAAGTGTAGGGGGTTCCTTGTGGTTAAGGGGGTGGTGGGTTGTGTAGGGTGTGGTGGTTGGCCTAGGGAGCGAGATGAGTGTTCAGCTATTCTTCTTGTGAAATTCTCCATCAGTACCCTTCGTTTTGACATGACATTTATCGCTGATAAACATAAAACGTGGATATTGTAACAAAAGTAGACACGAATGATGCATTTTAGGCGCCCGAAGAAAATTGAAAATGGAGAAAAAAAAGAGTTTAATTGGCCTCCATGGTTTATGCTATTTTTGGGGGGCCTCCATGTTATATGTTTTGTAGTCTGTCATTCACATGATGCCAGTTGTTTAAATCATAACATTCCCACAGCAGCAGTCATGATGTGACTCGTTAATTCTCTGTCTTCCTTTTCTAAAAGTCAGTTTTTAAGATGATGACCACAAGAAAAACACCGTTTTAAAAGTAGCATCAAATTAACTTTTCTTTTTATCTTTTCTTTTCTTTCCTTTCATCATGCCGTTGCTCAGGCCTTGTGGAAGAGGATTGGTTGGGTTTGGTTGGTCATGAGGCATGCATGGTGGGAGTACTCCTGTCAACGACTGTTTAGTTTTTTTCCTTTTTCTTTCCAAAGGAAGAGGAAAAATGATCCTGTTGTCTCTCTCTCTCTCTTAAATTGATGTACTGAATTGCGAAAGACCAGTGACCAGAAAGTGTGTGTGTGTGTGTGTGTGTGTGTGTGTGTGTGTTTGTGTGTGTGTGTGTATGCAAAATGTATATGTGAATGCAGTGTGTGTACGTCAGCTGAGGTAGAAATCAGGTGTTTAACACAGTTCTCTTCTATGTTATAGATTATACCTATGTAAGACGGTCTTCTCTAAGCACAGGTTCAAAGACTCGGTTTTGCTCAGTACCATGAGGCAGTGAACTTAGTTTTTTTAAGTCTTTCTAGCTATTCCATACTGACTGTGCTGCCCACGTCTCCTGTCAGCTGACAGGCAGTGAAAAACGTCACTGCGGAGGCAAACACCAATGTCCGATGTACTTCTCCTGTGACAGGCCAACGCGGAACTGACCAGCTAAGCTGTTGTGCTTCTGAAGCTACGCACACGAAGCTCTGCTCTCTTAAGAGACACTTTCAACACTGTCACTTTTAGAAATAAGTCAATCCAATGCGTAGGGATACTAGTATAACGTGTTTGCGATGTGCTGTGTGAGCTTATAACATCTTGATGTGAACAGACTCCACGGGCATTGATCTAGGAGGTTACATAAGACAGCGCATGAGGAACTCTGTGTGTGTGAGAGGACCATGCATGTATTAGAGAGAGAGAGAGAGAGAGAGAGAGAGAGAGAGAGAGAGAGAGAGAGAGAGAGAGAGAGAGAGAAGTATGGTCTTGGAATGATCTTGAACGCCCGAAGAAAGAAAGAAAAAAAAAGTTGACCTTATTTTCGATTGGGGGCTATAACTTGACATTGAAGGCCTTGATGGCCCATGGTAGTTGCAAAGCGAGTCTCTGAATAACCACCCAACCCCAGCCAACCTCTGTGCAACAGACCCCTTGTGTTCAACTGTATCATTTCCAAAAGTTGAGAGGCAGAAGATATGGACGACACACTAGGCGAAGGATTCCTCGAGGTTTGAGACGCGGTGGAGTTTCCCCAACACGTGGGAAGACAAAGGGAAGCTTGTAGCCTAAGCCACTGAGATTTGTTTGCTACTGAGGATGGCCGGGTCGATGGCGAACATAATCCAGAGTAAAAAAAAAAAAAAGAATAGCTCTTAAACACTGTGTTGCTTCATATATTTCCTGGATAGTTTCCGAATCCATGTTTATAATTCGATGGATTCGTTTTTGAACATAGCTATCGTCCCTTCGGCTTGGGGTTTGTGCCTCACTAAATTTCTTTTCAAAGACTTTTTGAGAATTTTTAGTGATCGTTTCATCGAGTACGTTCAAAGTCGTATGGAGTCGAAAGTGATTCTAGGAGGAAGGTGAAAAAAAAAAGAGGTTCAGTTTTAGGGGGGAGTGGGTGATGTTGGGGTTGATATCTTAAATGAAAAATGCCCATCAGCATTTCTTTAATCCCTCCTTTTTATCCATTAGTAGAATGACTTCTTAACATAACTGCGACGTGTCTTGAAACTAGGGGAGAGGCCGTAAGGCCTACCTTCATCCATTTTTCTCCCCCAGCACCATAATGGAACAGTGTGTGATTACTGGCATCTATGACTCTTATCCAAATTTTGTGAATGAAAGTTCGTATAACCGGAAGCGCTCCTCCTGTGAAAATCTTCTCCCATACTTTCCGACTTGAAGACTTAGGAGGCGACTATGGTCGTGACAGACTCAAGGAGGAGGAAGAACTAAGGGATCTGAGGAGGCGCGCGCGTGTGTGTGTGTGTGTGTGTGTGTGTGTGAGTGTGTGTGAGTGTACCCATTTGCATCGTGCAGGGAGGGAGAAAGTGCTTTACACTCGTAGAGATCCTCCCTCACCTCTCGAACCTCCGCCACTTATCATATATACAGCTTTATGAATTTGCGTATGGCGTCCATAGTTACTACATCCTCATGCAGTTTATTCCATTCATACACCATCCTACTGTTGTAAAAGTCCTTTTTCACATCTGTTTTAACCGAGGTCTTGCTTAATTTCACGTTATGTTCTCTGGCTTCTTAGTCCCTACATCTGTCGAGGAACTGTTCGTTGTCTGTGTTATCAATCTGTGTGTGTGTGTGTGTGTGTGTGTGAGGGAGGTGAAGGAGTGAGGTGAGGGAGGGAGGGAGGTTGCAGGCGGCTATGCACATCGCCTTGAGACGAGGTGGACCCGCGGCCTCACGCCCTGATGAACACTGGCTCGGGATATTACCTCGCCGCTTCCCGTTTGATCCTCCTCAAGGCTCCTCTCGCGCAAGGGATCCCAAAAGGAAATATTGATAAATAAGAGGGAGAGGAGGCGAGGGGAGAGAGAGAGAGAGAGAGAGAGAGAGAGAGAGAGAGAGAGAGAGAGAGAGAGAGAGAGAGAGAGAGAGAGAACAGGTGTGTTCACGTAGAACGGATGTGGGGAGGCGGGAGGCACAGTGATAATGAAGTCTGGCTGAAGAAAGAAAGGAGGTGGTGGCTAGGAAACGTAAGACAGAGACGACTTGGAACAAAGAAGGAGGCAAGAGAGTGATCGATATTGAGAAATAAGTAGAGTTGAGAGAGGTTCGAGATAGGACAAGATAAGGAATTACATAAACTATAGACCCTGTAGGCTTGAAGAGTCGATAACGATGCTGTACGATGGGATTTCTGTGCGTGACATCACAGCCTCTTCGAACCTGCAACCAGTTCCTCGAGTCTCGTTGTATACACCACACAAAGACGCTCATCACCTGTGTATCAACATCGAACCTCAGCACGTCGATCGATCTTTTCGGAATGTTTATATTTTCAGGATAGCTGACGTCTGCCTTGGGTAGCAAGATCTGTCTTAAGGAGTTGGCGCTTCTCTGCACCACTTTTGAACTAGTGACTGGGGACTCCCAGCTCTGTAGACCGACCCAGATAAAAGGTGTGTGTGTGTGTGTGTGTGTGTGTGTGTGCAGCCTCGAGAAGCTCCTCTGCGCCCCTAGTTCGCCCGCTGATACAGTAGGATGGAGTTGATACCGATAGATATATATATCTATCTATTCCTCGCCCGACACAGTTATAGTTACTCTACTTTTCCGTTCGTTCACCCAAACAAGAACCTCATTTTCACTATACGTCTATATATATCAGAGGAAAAAATAAAGCGCAGCTGACTTTAATGAGGAGAGAGAGAGAGAGAGAGAGAGAGAGAGAGAGAGAGAGAGAGAGAGAGAGAGAGAGAGAGTGTGTGTGTGTGTGTGTGTGTGTGATTACCTCGAGAGAAATGGGAATCGTAAACCAACGTTGTCTTCAATGACGAACCTGTGCGAGCTAAGGCATCGAAGTGGCGGAAAACAAGGCCATATAGCTGTCAGGACCGGTTATTTATGGGACGTTGTCCTGTCGTCGTCAATAGCCTTTAATTTGACACCTCCGAACCCTGGGTCCATGATGTACCGCCACTCTCGATCAACACTTGAGGTTACATCTGGGAATTCTACCATCGTTCGAGCGGAAGTTCAGTACGGCAGAGCTTACGAGGTGGGGGGAAAAAAAGAGAAAAGACTTAAGGTCTTACGAAGAGGTATTGCTGGTGACTGGGTTAGGCTATGACTGGATGAGATCGCTGGGTATGTGGTGGTGTTTATCTCCAACATACAAGAGACTGGTGTGAGGC